>NC_040042.1:8007811-8307811 GCF_003713205.1 Coffea eugenioides | reverse complement strand
AAAAGGGCTATGGCTGATTTAGAGAGAGCTGACCCACAACATAGAGATAATTTGATTGCTGCATCTTGGTTAAAGAGGTTGCCTTTACACTTTTGGTCTAGGGCACACTATGGTACCAGTGCAAAAATTGACATACTAGTCAATAACTTGAATGAAAGCTTCAACAACCACGTTTTCAAAGCAAGAAGCGAGCCAATTGTGACTCTTCTTGAATTTTAAGAAGAAAGATGATGTAGCGGCTGATTGTGAAGAGACAAGGCATAGAGAAATATGGAGGCAAATTCTGTCCAAACATTATTGAGAAACCGCACAGGGGTATTGAGAAAAGCAGGCAGCTGTTTTTTGATGGAATTGATTCGTTAAAAGTTGATGGCTTCAACAAGACTTCAGCTGCTAATTTGACAACCAAGACATATACATGGGGTTCATTCCAGCTAATTTGAATCCATGAGTGCTTGCTATTTTTACCATTCAAAGTATGCAACTTAAAGTTGAGGACTATGTTGATAAGTGCTACAGTAAGTAGGCATACTTGAGGGCATATATGCTTATAGTATTGGCACTGTGCCTTCTAAAGAACATTGGGTTGATAATCAAATACAGCTGTTCAATCTACCACTTATGAAGAAACAACTTGTCAGACCAAAAAAACTAAGGAAAAGAGTCCTAATGAGCCTAGAGATCCCCAAAAGCATTCATAAAGGGATTGATAGTTATTGCAGAAGATATTAAAGGGCTAGATACAATTAGAGAACTTGTAAGTGGCCCCCTCATCCCAAGTGTAAATTGTACAGGATAAATTCAATTACATGAATATTGATTATGTGACATCTTTTTTTCTACCTAATTTCTGATAACTTTGTATTTTCTTTTTCATTATAGACCCAAGCAAGCAACAACCAAACTACTTTATTTGGTGGATTGACTTCACGTGGCCCCCAAACTGTGCCGACTTCTACTTCAACCCTAGCTACACAAGCCACAAGCCCTCCATTTTCTCAACAAAATAGCAGTATTAAAGCTAGTTCCAGTAGTGCTTGTTCTCACGCCAAATGATCAAGAAGAATTAAAGGGTTAGAAGCCCCCCAACAGTGACCAATTGTCATGAATTCAACACTTAGGGAATGATAACATTTCAGGAACTCTTTTTTGCTATTTATTTGATGCTGTCACATCTGCACCTTGTTATTTAGTTGGTGTTGCTAGATCTTTTTGTTTTAGTGATAGTAGTGGCATTATTGCCAGGTTTTTGTAATGCCTTATTTCTGGAATTGCCATCTTTTGTAATTGAATTGAAGTGGTTATAAATACAAAGTGCATTACTGCTAGGTTCTCATCAATACAAACAGACACTATTGCCAGGTTTTTATCAATACAAACTGGCATTATTGCCAGGTTCTTATCATTGTAAACTATGGAATATAGTCATGTTTAGCTGGTTTAAACTCTATTATACTTCATATTACACTTAACAATCCAGTAAGCAACCTACCAATCATACAGGCTACAATTACCAAATTAGCAAATTGAACTTTTTTCCATTAAGAAAAATCATTCATACATCTATCGCTTAATTTGCACATCACATTCTTCTAAAAACCAAAATGGTATCATTGTCTAATACAAGCAATAACTAGTAAGAAACAACAAATTGATAAGGACACAATCATTATCAATTTCAACATTCCTATTGTGCCTTCAATCAAGTTCATTGTCGCATATAGCTGCAAGAGGACCTCACTATTGTTCTCTTCCAAACTTCCCTCACTATTGTTCATTCTTAGAGGAAACCCACTACTTGAGTCCACTCTTGCTTCTAGGCTTTGATAGGTAGATTCATTGCCAATTAGATTGTTTCTTATCAGATTACACCATAACGAAAAGAAGCGGGAATTACTTTCACAATCATAATACAACATTTCTTTCATGGGTTTATCTAACTCGATAGTCTTGGTTTTTGTTCTATTTTTGCACAAGCACTATCACTACTGGTACCTCAAATCCCTTGATCCTCCTCTAGAATTTGCATAAGTAGACATGTTGTATTTCAGATCTCCTTCTTCCTTATACCTCTGAATTCTTCATCTCTTTTCATTTCATGCATTGATTTTTCTTTCTTTCTATCTCCAACGGCTGCAATGGAGGCTAAAAAGCTCTTTTGCCCTAATATCTTTCTTCTATTTGGCCACTTAAGGGTAATTTGGGAATGAAATTGTCATGTCGTCAAGGTCTGCTCAAAAGGATGTCGTGTAGACCTCACTAGTAGGTCACCTAGCCAATTAAGGGTCAAATTCCACATTAGTTAGAAGCATAAGATGGTTAGGTAAAGGTTTCTAAACTATCGAGGTGTGATATGTCTTTCGACGAAAGCACGGGGGGTTTTGTGTATTTTACCCAATATATCTATGATATTTAGGATTTTAAGAAATTGTTAGAATAATTATATTATTAGTTGATAAGATAATAAGTGCATATTACCTATAAGAGAAAATTGTAGTTTTGTCTCTAATGTTTGAACAGTGTGTTAAATTATTCCCTAATGTTTCGCCTAAAGCAAATTTTATCTCTAAAGTTTCTAGTTTTAGGCACATTTGAAACAATAAATTCAAGAATCACTAACGGTCAATATCAAATTGCCGTTAATCAACAACTTTAAATTTGTACTTTTAATCCCCAATATATTGATTTTGAATCATTATATTTTCTTGAATTTTAAATAATGATATTAAGGGTTTTAGAATGAAATGAGATGCAAATTAGAATGAAATTATATTAAATGGATAATAAGAATTCTAATTAAATATATTCATGCCATTAATATCTCACATACTTGTCATTTATTATTCGTATTATCCTCAGGGGAGAAAGAGGGAAAAAGAAAAAAAAAGAGGGGAATGGAGGAGAAAAGGGGGAAAGAAGAAGAGAGGAAGGGAGAAATAAGTGCAAAAAGGTGGCGAATGGGGGTAGCGGGGGTGGAAGTGATGGCAACAATGGTGGGATGAGGTTAGGGCGACAATGGCGGAAGTGGAAATAATTAGGAAGGGTTGTGGTAGAAGAGACAATTGGGAATATATTTTTGGGAATTTTGGAGTGTATTTTTTAAAATAAAAATTAGGGTGTTTTAACAAGTTCCTATAGCTAAAGTTTAAAAAAAAAACTTTGTCCATTAAAAACATGCAAAATATAGGGGTGCCAAAATGGACCCTTGTTTTCGAGCTATAACTCAAGAATTTAATAGTTTGATCTCGAATTTTGACATCTCCAAATTTTGACTCGAGGATTTAGCAGCATATTTAAAGCTTGGGCCATTGTTATGCTTGATACACATGAAACAATATGGAGAAAATTTGAAAGTTTTAAACTAATATAAGAGATTATGTATGTATGTATGTCTACATGTGCCCTTACTTGTGGGATGGGAAAGTTGGAATGGCTTGGTATTTTGTTTGCTGATTATAGAAATATGTGAAATATAAAAGAATTATAACTCCATCTCATGATTTGTTACCAAATGACCTTAATAGTCCCTCAACTAATTTAACATAGCCAGAATAGATTTAACCTTCATTTTTCCAATTTAATCCTTTTACTATTTTGTTATAGTCAATCCAATCTTTGTTGGCTAAACCATCCAAAATAGTAAGATTTTTCCACTAATGACTAGTCAAAACAGTACAAAATATGAAAGCCACCTAAAATCCTTCTTAAGAAAATTGGATTTAGGATGCGTTTGATAAAATTGAAATCTAAAAATTGAAATTTGAAATCTGAAGTCTGAATCCATTAAATTACTAAATTGTTAAGTATTGAACCTGATATATTTGAGTGTATATCACATTAATTGATGAATAAATAGTTTATCACTTATTTTTTAGAACAAGTTTTATTTAGAAAATTTAATTCACTTAATTAATTCAGATATTCAATGTTTGGCTATCAAATGCATCTAAACATGTTAAGATTTGAACCCATTAAATTTTAAGTATTGAATTGAGTTATTAAATAGGGTCATAGTTTAGTAAATTGCAAAGAAATTGGATGAAATCAAGAGAAAAATATTAGGGCTTTGACAATAACTTTTTACTTAAAAAACTTTAATTGTTAACTATCAATCCGGTCCAATTTCTTTATAATTTTTCCAACTTAATTTGGTTTTTTTAGTTATAAGAAGGGTTCTAAGTGGATTTCCTTACTCCCACTTTGACTATTCATTATTAGAGAAATCTTAGTAATTGAATGGTTCAGTCAAATAAGGTTCTGATTGGATACAAGAAAGTAGTTTAAGAATTACATTGGCTACAATAAAGTTGATAGACTAATTTGACTTAGTAAAATAGTTGAGGGATTGTTGAGATCATTTGCTCAATGATCTCTTCATCCCTACCTACGCACTATTTGGATTGAAGGAAAGGTAAGAAAAGAAAAGAAGAGGACTTTAGTGGAAAAGAAAAGAAAGGAGAGTAGAAAAAATCAAATTCCATCCATCTTGACTGGATTAAATATGAAAGAAAACAATAAAAATATTATTTGGACTATGGAAGGAAAGAAAGTAAAAGAAATTATCACGTCTTAGTTAATTTTTTTTTATCTATAATTTAAAAGTCTAATTTGTAAATACATAAGATTTTTTAGAAAATTAAAAATTTTTTGTCAATCTTAGTTTACTTTCCTTCCATTTTCACCCACTTCTAGACTCAAAATAGGCATATAGAAAATAACTAGATTTTATCTCTCCTTTTCCCACCTCAAAAACCAATCCAAACATCAAAAACCTTATTCCTCCACTTCCTTCTCTTTCATTTTTTCCCATTCCTTAAAACAAATAGTGATTTTGTATATAAGAAATATCTTTTTTTTTTTCAATAGGGAAAAGGAGATTTAAGAAGTAGGGGGATTTGAATCCATGATTTTTAATTTTTGGGGTCTCAACCTTAACTACTTTGTTGCTAGAAACAAAATTGTGCAAGGATAAAATTGCACATTATATTGTCTATCAAGGATGGAATTAGGTAACTTGTATCCTTTTTTTTTTTATAAATATCATAAGTTTAGATAAATATCAGATAAATATCTCTGATGAGATGAATATTAAGATATATTTTTATAAAAGGTTCTAAAAACCAAACCATTCATTGACCTAGAAAAATAAATGGGTCAAGAGTCACTGGTTCAACCGTTGGACTAACCATTATTAAATCGTGACATCATAAATATTATTAATAAATATTAAACATCTAAAAAACAAATATTTGTAAGAACTTAAGCCATATTGTTAAAGATAATCACTTCAATTCTCATTATATTCTTCTATGTAGTATTATTTGTCTGAGACTCAAAAATAGTCTTTATAAGTTAAAGGTTTAAATAGTATTATTTAATATATTTTTGATTTTCTTAAATTATATGAGTGCTAGTTGATGTGATAAAAATAAAAAGCTTAAAAGACATTAACAAATAAATTAAATGCATTCAAGATTTGAAACAAATAATATAGTTGTATATGTTATAAACGTTAGAAAGAGTTAGTATATAATTATAGAGTAGAGAGAGAGAGAAAGACAGAGAGAAACAAGTAAAATACGTCAATAATTGTTATTTTCTAATTAATTGGAGATAATAATGCATGGGCAATTGGTAAGATATTAAATTAAGAATGCCATTAATGGGATTTGTTGACAAATTAAAAATTGTTGGCTTAATTAAGGTTGGATTGATGCTCACAAAACCGTTCCCAGTTCAACGGTTTAGTGGTTGAATCGGATGATTCAATTGGTTTAATATAAAATTGATACTAACTAGTTTTTAAAACTAACCTAGATTGGAAAGCACGCTGGTCAACGGTTCAATCGGTTCGATCAGTTAGTCCAGACTGAGTTTTAAAACATTATTTTTGTACCAGATCGTGTAATTTTAATTAGCTAAATCACACTAAAATATGAATACAGGAACTTCAATTGGGTGAAACTTCCGGATCATCAATATAATGTGACATAAGAGTTACCACAGAACACATGAAAAGGAAAAAAAATGAAAGAAAAAGATCTAAATCAAGATACTAAAACATAGCCAGCCAGCAGTAGTTTTTGTTGATGGTTGGAGGACTATGAGGATTGTGAAGTCCGTTTGTCCTCAACCGTTATTATACTAATGATTATTATTGTTTAGTGTTTACACGCTACAAAAGCATTATCTTATTTATAATGAGGATATAATTAAGTTTTCAAGGAAAGAAACAAAAAAGAAAAACTAGAGTCGGTGAAATCCCAGTCATCTAGATTAATCATTCAGTGTCTAGCCATCTTAATTCAGTGTATTGATTGTTGATTTTCCTGAATTAGTTTACAGACCGGACAGAATAATGACAGCAACATCACTAGACTTACCCCACCAATGAAACCAAACCAAGCAATCATACTAATCAATATATCAAATGACTGCCTAGGAGCTGGAATCATTTCCAGCTGACTTCAAAGCAAAGCAAAGGTAAAGGCTACTCTCTATTTATCCTGACTTCCCAAAAAAGGCCGCACAGAAACACAAGCACTCTAGCAGAATGGTGCAACTGAGAGCCTTGCTGACTCTACTAGCTCTTTTTCTCCTTTTCTGCTCCTCCTCTGCCCATTCTGCTGCAGCAGGAGTCCATAGGAGAGCACAAGGGAAGCATGGAAGGCAGCAGAAGAGGCCACGGTTTAACCATGGAAGCTTTCGGGGGCCTCAGAAACACCTTCTTGATCCCACAGCTGAGAGCCCATTTCAGTTCAGCAAATTAGCTGTTTAGCTCCTTAGAGGAGAGAAGAAGGAAGTTGTTCTGTGTTATATCATATTGATGCTATCACCTGGATGTGTTATAATTAGTCTAGTGTCTGTCAACTTCATGTATCTATTCCTATGCATGGTCTCGCAATCTCTTGTATATGCACCTGTGTTCAAAATCTAAAATTTTCGGTACCAACCTGTGCCACAGCTGGAATCTTCAACTTCAAATCCATTCGAATTCGACGTAGCATTTCGATTTTCCTTGAAAGGAAAGATGCACCCTCGTATCTTTAAGATGGTAAAGCAAGTTGGCCACAAATATCCTTGGTCATTCTTTTCAATAGGTTAGTCTGAACAAACCTATTAATACAAACTCAGGAAACTTTTTCTGGCATCCAGACGTATTCAGTTATGCCATCAAAGTAGTTTGGACACCTGATAGATGATAAAAAGTATCACAAAGTATACAGGCAACTCCTCTACGCGCCATCACCCTAAATCGTTACTTCATTTTCTGCAAAGTCCATTAACTTGTATCCATGTTGAATCAAGTATAATATATATTCTAGCTGCTCTGCAGCAGAAATCTAACATGCTGCAATACCTCATCTGGACTAATCTGCACGCATATCTTACAATTCCGGAGTAAATATTGATGTAACATTGACCGTCTGATGCAGTTATAAGCAGTCATTATACTTGCACTTCGGATAATCAGCACAAAAGCAAAGAGAATGGTAGGAACCTCAATTAAAATGGATGAAAGAAACAATTGGCCCAACTATCAGAGTAACAGAAGTTACAAGAAAAATATTACAGGTAAATGGGAATAACTGTATTTTCTGAATGATAAACATGAATGATTTGAAATCGGTGTATGTACATGCATATGGTGAAAATTTTGTTTCCTTGTACATCATTTCAGACAAAGCTGGAACTGGAGGAGGAGAGAGGAAAATTTTATAGAAGACAATTAAATAAAACAGAAAAGAGTGAGGTTTCTGTGCAGGTTGCAGCAACAGATATTGACCATGTAATTCTATATTACAGATTCTTCAAGCAACTTAAGGATGTTCTGCTCAGGGGCACTGATGGATGTTATGCTCAGATATTGACCATGTAATTCTATATTCCAGATTCTTCAAGCAACTTAAGGATGTTATGCTCAGGGGCACTGATGGATGGCAAAATCACACGGTGGGGAGGGGGCCGAGGCTTAGGTCCAGTGGTCTCTGGTTCTATGGCAGTCCCTTCTTGCATAACTGGCAGGTCAGACCTCCGTGCTCCAGCAGACACTCGCTCCTTCCATATTCTCCCATCCTAATGACCAAAGAGATATACGGTCAGAAGACAAACATACACTACAAGACAAAACAGAAGTCATAGGATATCCAGCAAAATGATTAAATGCAATCCTCAGTCCCTCCCCTTGTTTCCTTCTTAGGGTTCTAAAAACATACTCTTCTAGTCCGGTTGGCACTAGGGACAACACAGAACAACTAATGCTGTACTAAAAATTCAAACTGAATTATTGGGTAAATATATATCATTCTTCTTTCTAGAGATCAGAACCAAATCAGAAGCCGAGAACACATTCCACTAAACTGTGTCAGTTGATCCTGTGTTTGAGAGCATAACACTTCACTAGATCATCAGTTTCTTGTGATCATATTCGACCTCATGCCAGCTTCAAAATGAACTTGATGCTGGCAGTATGTTACTGTTCGGGGTAATCTTTCTTCTACGGTGTCCAAAATCAAGGTATGCAATTCTGTAATGGCTTTTGCATTTCATTCACTTGCTTTAACTAGTTATGGGTTTCCTTAGCAAAAATTCCCTTAAGCATAACCTCTCCCAGTCACCCTCTCACCCCTCCGCACCGGTGCACCACCTTCCAGAAAAAGAACCAAGAATAAAAGCAAAGGAAAAAGGAAGGTGGCAAGATAGCCTGCTACATGGCTGTTTGTAACAAACAGGTGAAGAAATATTCATATGAATCTCTTTTTAGTCTTGCTTCATCCAAATAATTACCAAGTTCAATCTAGCGAAGGAAAATGCCTCGACAGTTTATTTAATGCCTAGAAGCATTACAAGTTCCTTAGCATGATTGGAACTTTCCATCTAATGCATATGGACAGATAAAAGATTAAGTATTTTAAACAAGAGAAAGAACAAAGTCCAAGATTATAGGAAGTTATTACGAAAGTAACACAGAAACTCAAAGGGTGCACCACATTTTCTAACATGTCTAAAATATGAGGAATCAACTATATAAAAACATGAATATGTTCATTGTGGTGCCTATCCTCTTATCATAATTAAATTTCTTTGGATACTTATTTGACTCCACATGGAAATATAATTGGTTGTAGATCACGCTTGACATTCTGGCATTACCACGTACACCACTTCATAGCTCCTGACTGCAAGAGGAATCAAATATCTAATACTCTGATATCCGACCACCTTATAAGATCCTACTACATCAGGTTTAAACAGCCAATCACATATTTAACACTGATGGAAAATCAATGTTTGACTTCATGAATAAAGTCTTAACAAAACAATGAAGTGAGCCTAAGCAAAGTTCCCGAAACTTATATACAGTATTTAAATCCTTTAAAAGCTTAAAAAATGTCAAAATCCCTAGTTTTATGCTCTGTAAGTCACAGGACTTAAAAGCTCGAAGAGCCACCATGAAGTTCACGCCATCATATGGTACTCCAAGCTATTATTGCCTACCTTCTAATGGAAGACCACTACTGCCAAATTGATTGCCAGCTGACAAGATTAGACCTTTTCATTTTCTGCTTCTCCAGTAGGAGAAAAATTTTACCTATCAAATGCGGTGATTTAAGGCAAACAAACAAAAAGCATTTAAAAATATATCCGAGACCATCAAGATTAGGCAATCAATAAAACAGAACTCTTGTACTCTTTTAGCACTGAAACTGCCAAACAATTCAAAAGTTTTTCCATAATGCCTAATCATAAACCTTTGACAACACTCGGCAAAATCTTTGCTGTTAGTCTATGAACACTGTTAAAGGCTCCTAACACCATAAAAAGCTTTTCCTTTTCTTGTAATCACCATTTAACAACATACAAAGCTTTGCTGTTAGTCTATGAACTCTGTTAAAGGCTCCTAACACCATACAAAGCTTTTCCTTTTCTTGTAATCACCATTTAACAACATACAGATGTGAAGGCCATTGTCATTACATGGTATGAAGACAGTTGGAAAACAATTAGTTTATGTACAAAAGTGAAACTGTGACAGATAATGAAAAACCTCAGGCAAGTAACTTTTATCCTTACCGATTTAAACTTATAGATCTCCAGGAGATTAAATTACAAAGGGTAAAAGTTGGCCTTTCTTGAGGTTTTCATATCTGTCACAGTGAAACTTTTGTTTGTCATCATGAATTAATTGGTTTCTGATGATCACCCTCAAACAATATAGAGATTCAAAGGTGGTAGTGATTAAAGGGTACAAAGACAGTTAGAGAAGAATTAATTTGTGTTAAGAAACAAACCTGACACTGTGACAGATACTACAAAACCTCAACAAATTAACATGCTAGATGTTCCATTGCAAAATGAACATGAGATCAGTATGGCCCAATTTTAGTTTTCAAGGTATGAATGGTGAAGATCGACTCTTAGGGTACAACCAAGATGTAACTTTGAAGAAATTAAACATAACATGTCGTCAAGCTGTAAAACCACACGAGGTGAAGCTGGAAATATCACTTGCCAGTCAAAATCTGAATGCCATAAGCTCCACAAGATATGAAAAAGTCAATTCACACAGAGTTTACTTATAACCAGAGGTAGTGATCCAAGTTGGCACCATACCTAATCTGTACATACCAAAAAAGAGGATCCATGACATGTATAGTGATGAAACAGACTGTTAAAAAGTGTATTTGACTGTGGTTCATCTGCACTGAAGGGCAGGCCTCTTTTATTTGACCAGGACTCAAAAGTGATTATGCTCGTTAGGCATGCAACTAACTCCTCCTAGGAAAATAAAAAATCTTAAGCACAAGCGCAAGAAACATAAAACTATCATACTTACATTAAGAATTGAAGGCTCTGGCAATGGACATTGAATTGGTCGATCATTGTCATGAGGTTCAATTGGATGTTCTACTGGCTTAAATTCAACGGCAATTTCAATCCCATGGGTGGTAGCAGAGGTTGCCCCTGCAAGGGTAACTGCCCCTGTTGCCTCTAAGTTAGGGGGCAATACTTCCCTCTCGTCCTGCAGAAACCAAGAGATCTTAGCACATGCTAGACAACAAAACGCTAGTCAAAACAAAGACATAAATAAATCGAAATGCTAGAGGCAGGTTTTCCAAATCTCTTATTTAATGTATATCATCTATTAATTATACGATAAACAGTAAAACCGAAAGGGAGACATGAAACGTGCAGCTGTAGCATAGACTTCATGGTGGATGGATACTCCACTATCGGAGCAATTTCAGACAATCAACTTCAAATTGCGCAACAAATTCTTCAAACTAAGCTAAACGCATGCATCACATGGTTACAAAACTCCAAGCATTCCTTTCCCCACTCTGGCTGGACCAAAACATTACAATTTACCAACAATGTCGACTACTATAGGAAAGTTAGCTTACAAGTTACTTAACAGGGCATCTAAGCCTCAGGTTGATTATTCCCCTTTTTGCATCATGCAAATTCAAAATAAATGCTCGTCCTTTTCAGGTATAAAACCATTCAGCTCAGCCATGACTCTACAACTAGACCAGCAAATTTCTCTCTAGTGTAAGATGTGCGACAACATATGCAATTAATTGATCAATTTCTCCACAAAAAGCTATCAAATTCTAATTGCACAAAGAGAAGGGTAAAAAACTGTGTAGCCCAATTTTAAGTCAAACTAATCCTAGAAAGCACCCCCCCCCCCCCCCAAAAAAAAACACAAAAAAGAGAGTAGTACCCAAGAATCAAAATTCAACAAATAAAAATAAAATAAAACAGACACAATCGAGTTTTTTCATTTCACATCCACTTAACCACAGGAGATACAGAAACAACTCTTTTAAGCCTAGATCACTGGAAAAAGAACAAAACACAGAAGAAAGAAATCATCAAATAATTGAACTCCTACAGAAGGTTGATTATATACATGCCTAGACAAAATGAGTAACTGAAATTAGGAAAAAAGAAATAAAGAAAGAAAATGCTTACAAGGGCACTTTGAGACCGACGATGGCCAACTTTACTGACAGAAAATCTTGAGAAAATTCCCACCATTTTGCTCGGGCCTTTTTGACTTTGCTTCCTGAACTGCAGCTCAACTGAAGCCTAGAGAAAGTTATATTCTTTGATGTTGGATGTGTCTTGTCCCAATTAAGAATCTGATGCTACTCCAATCTACCTCTCTCTAAAATATACACCTAGAGAGATAGAAAAAGAGTGGATATGATGTGAAATGTTGAGCTGAGGTAACTTGATTGGTGGGTTTTGGTTGGATTCTGGTTGTCCCCATATAATAATAACAGTAGTGTGAAAAAGAGGTAAATTAGGCAAATGTGTTTGGAGTTCTTGAG
Source organism: Coffea eugenioides (assembly GCF_003713205.1). Taxonomy (NCBI): domain Eukaryota; kingdom Viridiplantae; phylum Streptophyta; class Magnoliopsida; order Gentianales; family Rubiaceae; genus Coffea; species Coffea eugenioides. The sequence continues at coordinate 8,295,470 of NC_040042.1, read as the reverse complement.
ATACATTATTCAGAAGTCAAACAGCTGAAGAAAAAGCTGCGATTAATAAGAAAAGGGCGGTTGAGAGATATCATTAAAGAATAGATGCAATAAAAATGGAGTCACTTGGTTAAGGTAGCAACTGCAGACGACACCATGTGATAGGTGTCGTTCGTCTGTTTGGTTGCTGGTTAGGTTAAAATTGTCTGTAAAGACAGGGAGCCTTTGGCAAACTGTAGAGCCCAATATGGGGAAGTGCTTCCACTTTGGTCGAAGTTGATGTGCTTGTTCTGAGTTTGGTTGTATAGATTTCCATTTTAGAAAAGAGGTTTTAAACTTGGGAGTTTTCTAATTGAGTACCCATTCTAATACGTCTAAATTTCATCTAATTTATTATATATATATATATACATACATTAACAATTACTTTAGATTTCACCTTTTTAGTTGGCAAAATAGATATAGATTGAGTTAGATTTCATTTTTTATGAGAAAAAATGATTATAACTTAGGTCAAATTTTACTTTTTTTTGAGATAAAAATGAATATAGATTGGGTCATTTATTTAACTGCAACTAGTATCTAACATTTTTTATCCTAAAAAAATGACCATGTATCGGTCACCTGATGGATTCATCACATAAAATTGGTCAAAAATTTAGGTTGGAATCAAATTTTACCGATTATATTTGATAAAAAACATAAAGTTATCATTTTAAAAGTTAAGGACAAAAAATTCATTTGATGAAATGTAAAGGACGTTATGAACTATTTTTCCGGTATAAAATAAGGTAATATAAGTATATACCAAAACAGAAGAAATTCAACGAGTGCTCTATTCCTCAAGCAGTAACAACTTTCCAAAAGAAGTATTTAAGAGTCGATAGAAAAACTCTAGTGCCAAGGGTTATAATATTTTTTGCCTTTTTTCCTAGCCAAGAACAGAAAATGGAAAAAAAAAAGAAAAGAAAGAAAGAAAAAATCCAATAATGATGAAGATATGCCGATTTGCAATAATACAATAACCACCAAGAGTTATTGCTGCCCACAAAACAGTTTGCACAGGCGGCCACCTTTCCCCACAAGATCCTCAACCCACGAACCAAGCCCACTTGCTAGTGTTTTTCAAGGGTCTTCATTGACTGCTTTTCTGATGTATAAGTGTTGTCTTGAACCGTACTAATAATGTTGGTTCTAGGCATTTGTTTGGCCAATTTCCCTTGTCAATTTGAGCTGTTGCCCTATACTTTTCATGAAGCTTTAGCTGAAAAAAAAAATCAGCACTTAATGGGACCTTCTGTCTCCTTGATATCTTAATTCACAATAAACTTCAAGCAGAATCACTCGTTTAGTATATGCATCACCTGACACTTCCAAATCTAAAAGGTGGTGGAAGATTTAAACCATTGCCATTTGCTTTGTGTAGCGACTCTGATTGGATGGTTTCTAAAGTCTCATGTTAATAGACCTTAACTGAGTTTGGTTAAAGTTTTGAAGAGGTTTAATCCACTCAATCAATTCATTTAGACGTAAGCTGCAAAATGCAAAAGCTATCTGAATAATTTACATTCATGATCGGTAACATTTGATGAATTTTTAGCCATGTCATCAGACGACGTAATGTAAATGTCATACTATTTTCTGACATGTAATGCCAAGTCATCACCATTTGCTGACAAGGATAACATATACATTCCATGTTAGCCGATTGAGATGATGTGGATGCTACGTCGATAGTGCTATCTAGGTGGCTTTCATACGTTTCGCCACATAGGGATTGTGAGAGTACATATACAACACCGCATCAGAGATTATCACATAAGATGGCACATAAGCTGGGCCATCTTATGTGTTGAACACGTCAATGATGACATCATGCAAACGTCATTCATGGAAGATGTAGCAGCTGATCATCATGTCTTAATTGATACGACGACCACGTTTTAGCACTCTCAATTCATTGTAGCAACGTGTTAGCCATGTTAGAAGTGTCATTTACGTGGTTGTCCTCTGCGGCAGCAACTCGGCCATTATATCTTGGACGAGGGGCCTGGACGGTTGTTAGAGACAACCGTCCCAGGTAGTTCACGGCCTGGATGAGGCCTCAAAAATTTGTGCGGCTCAGATCACGTCTTGTAACTCGATTTTCACGTCGTGTGGGATCCACAAAAATGTTGTTCTAGTGTTACTCGCTGTTGTTCTATTGTTACACCTTGTACAGATGATGTTACACCATGTACAAATGGTGTTACACCTTTCGGAGCGGTTGTTCTAACAACCGCTCCAACCCCACATCCTTATATCTTAGAGCATTCACGGCACTGTGTAATGGGGGTATAATGCAACACCAACGGATTCTCAATTTCCGCCATATTCAACACAACGTGAGGTAGAAAATACAAATCTCACAAATGAGGTAGTGGAAGAACCTGACGGTAAACGCGTTCCATGGAGTGTGGATGATGACAAGATGCTTGCAAGTGCTTGGCTCACAATTTCAAATTGCAACATTGTGGGTAACTCTCAAAATGAAGAGAGTTTTTGGAAACGAGTCGTCGACTACTTCAATGAGAATCGAAAATTTGGACCACAACGAAAACATAAAGTAGTGAAATCACATTAGCATTGGTTGAGTCGGATGGTTAATGAGTTCAACCAATATTACAACAGATTGGTCGACGAACATCATAGCGGGTGGAATGATGACCAAATCAAGCAACACGCATGTGAGCTATTTCATCAGAATAATAACAAGCATTTTTTACATGAACATGTGTAGGTGTTGTTGAAAAATGATCCGAAGTGGAAGGTAAATACTCCTATGCAGCGTTCTTCAAAAAAGATAAGGGCTGATGAAAGCGGGGCATACACTTCTTCATCCAATACGGATTCAAAATTTGACATCGATGATAATGAAGCACATGAAGTTCGTCCACCTGGTCAAAAAGCATCAAAAAAGGGAAATAGAAAGGCAAAATCAAAGGTGAACGAGGAAAATGTGAGTGGGGAATTTGATCAAACCTGAAAAATGTTGATGCAGCAAAAAAAGAAAATTTGCAGGCTATGGAAAACTTGGCAAATAAGTTAGAAAGTTATAATTTTCGAAGTGATTACGAAATCTTACTCAAGGATACCATGGGCATGACCGATCAACAGCTTCGAATTCATGAGCAAATGTGCTCCATCCTAAAAGCCAAATATAATATTTCTTAATCTATTTTTAATTTTATTTTACTATATGGTGCAATAAGATGCAGATAAAACCATGTTGTATCATATTAATCACTTGTGTGGTACATTTATGGAGTAACTAGACACAAGCTATGAAATCCGACCATGGATTCGAAACCAAGCTATAAAATCCACCATGGATTTGAAACTAGGTTATGAAATCCGGCCATGGATTTGAAACCAAACCATGAATTTCGGCCATGGATTCGAAACCAAGCTAACGAAATTAGTATTCGGAGTTTTAAATTAATATAATATTCATAAATTTATAATTTATATCATATGAATATAATTATACTTAATTAAATAATTGTAATATATATTTATATAATATATTATGTAAATGTATATAATAATTATAATTATACTAATATTATAATAAAATATATTATATAAATATATATTATATATATTCATTATACTAATATATTCATTATAATATTTTTAAAAATTTCACGTTTGAGGTGCCATGTCAATAATTTATTTTTAAAAATTGAAGTTTTTAAAATAATAATTTTTTTATTTATGGGTTATGAGTTGTACATTATTAAAATAAAAAAGGGGAGAGAGTATAATAAAAAAGATAGTGAAATGCTGATGTGCCATGTGGACCCATGCTATTATACTCTACTGATGTGGGATAGTGAAATGTTGATGTGGTATGTGGGTTACACCCCAAAGGGTGTAAACTATTGTGAATGCTCTTATATCATCATCCACATCATCTATCTTGATGACATGTACAACATGTCACTGGACGTGTCTGACATGTAGTCCACGCCATCTTACTTCCAACGCTACAGTCCTGCAAGGGAAGCATTCAAATATGACGTTTCTGCTAGCTAAAATCCTCATTAATCCAATGTGGTTCCACGTGTGGGTGGTGACGTGATTTGGCTGACATGTCAGAAGGTCCGTCTGACTTGTCAGCTTGACCAGCTTGCCATGTCATCCGAAGAAGCTGAATTTCTGCCAATCGCGTGTACGTCACATCCTTGTGGCAGATTAGACGATGATAGATTAGACGATGGAAACGGAGTTCTAACTTATGGCAACTTTCATTCCATTAAGTATTTGTATGTATGCAATTTACACAAAAGCATTCACTTTACCAAAAGTATTATACTCACTAAAACAGATACTTTTTATGTGTACTAGTTTCTTTAGCCTCGCGCTAAGCGCGAGGTTGCCCCAACTTTGTGTTACTCTAATGTAATTGATAGTAGGTAGTTTGGTGTTAACGATTTGCGTTGTCAAAATGTGATGGACTGTGTTAGGTTTGCGTGTGCGGTGGCAGGATTGTGGTTGTTTGTGTTGCATGGGTGCCATATATTTGCATTGAAGTTGACACTTGGCAGTTTGGGCTGTAGTTGTGTGGCAACTATTTGTCTTTTTATGTGTATGAGAGTGGAGGTTCTGTTCTATAAAAATGCGGAATGTTTTGTCAAATGGTGTGTGGTGCGTAGTTGTTCATCTTCCTCTAGAGCATTTTCGATGATAAATTTTTCTAGCAATTAGTAGGAGTTTATCAGTGGTGTAGTAATATATTTTTCTAAGGATTGTTTTGATATAGGAGTTTTGGAGCAGCGGTTTGTAAGCTTGTATTTTTTTTTTTTTGGTATTATTATGGAGATGAATCGTGTGTCTATTAGTCAATTAAATGATAATATCCATGCATGGGTTATTCGGGTTGTGGTGGTAGAAAAAAGTTTGATTCGACATGCTCATTATATGGGACGTAGGTATCAGCGTTACGTTTTTGCTGATGATTTGGTAAGTAGGAATTGTCTTTTTTTTTTAAAATTTATTTGATTTGTTTTCATATTTATGACTTATGGAATTTTCATTTGTAGGGTGATCGGATTCAAGGGATTGTCTATTTAAATGATGTTCAGGTGTTGGATGAGTTGTTACAATTATATTCCACGTATTATATAGGAAGTGCGACAGTTCGTAGATTAACAAATAATCGAGTAGTTCTTGGAACAGTTGCTTTTGAGTTAATGATTACACAATATAGTTTTATTCAGTTGGTCGATTTGGTTGATCCATCGCTGAGATTGCCAATTGATAATATATACATTTTTACGTCGTTTGCAAATATGGGTTCTCTGAGATATTTCGGAGATTCGAGCCTAGGTATTTATGTATTTATTTCAGTTTGATTGAGTATATGTATATATATATGTTTCATTCAACACTTATGGCTTTGTAACTATTTATGTTTTTGTTGTAGCAATTCTTGCTATTGTCATTGAAGTCTTACCCCTGCAAATATTTCTTATCGGAGGAAGATACATACGGGTTCAAGAGTTTATTATACTGAATGAGGAGTATGTTTTATTTATCAGACATTTTTTAGTAAGTTTTGTTTTTGTATTAGGAAATTTTTGTATGTTCATGTAATTATTTTTTTATTGTTTTTAGAATGAGACCAATGATATTCGCCATGTGGGAAGATTTTCTTGAGTCAGAAGGGACGTATCTTGTTCAGATTGCGAATGAACATCCAGTTGTTTTGATTTGCAGGCCTAAAATTAGTCGTTTTCATGGTGAGATGTTTATTTTATTTTTTTTTTATGCTTTGATCAACGGTAAATAATTTTTTTTAAAATTGTTTGTTTGTTTTTAGGGGTGTCACTTGCTACACAGGAAGAGACCATTGTTATGTATAATGTCGATATTCCACGAGCTCGTGAATTACACGAGTGGTATGAAACCATGCCAGGAGACGGGGGTAGCTAAATTGCACGAAATGTTTTGCTGGTTCAACGCTGTTGTTGGAATTATAGCTATGTAATTATCGGTATAAATACTGTGAGTTGTTGTGGGTTGGTTGCCTGAAGGAGTTAGGCGTAGTTTAATGGAATGAGTTGTAAAATAATTGTAAGTTTAGTCATGGCTGTTTTGTCGTATTTATTTCGTTAGTATTCATAGCTTTTTTGGTTTAGCTTGTTAGGAGCACCATGTGTGTGTAAAAATTAGATCATACTGGCTTGTATTTTATTTATCGCTAGCATTACTATGCACTTCGTATTTACTGGTAAATGTTTGTTACATTGATCAGGTACGAAAGCTCTACTCTTTAAGCAAAAGTCTTAATTTATGTACATAAGGTAGTTTACTTAGACAAAAACCACTACGTTGGAATTGGTATTTTTTGGCGGTAGCAGACATTTTTCCTGCTTTGTGACGTTTTGTGGTAACTTCGGATCTTGGATCAAGGAGGCGCTTTGACTGGAGCCAGACATTTTCTTCTTTAGCGGCAGTCCGAGTTGCAGGATCTGCACAAAAGCCTTGATGTTTGTACATTATGTGGTCCACCTAAACAAAAGGTATTACGTTAGTATTTATTTTTTTAATAGCAAAACAGTTCATTCATGGTTTATGACGCTTTGGTGTAATCTCCGAGCCTGGATCAAGGAGGTGTTTTGACTGAAGTCGACCTTTTTCTTCTTCACTGGTACTTTCACTTGTAGATGTGATAGTGAATCGTGAAGTTGAAGTGTCGTTATCAGCAGCTGAAGCTGGGATAGCTATAGATCCTGATGCCTCGGATTCAGTATTAGAAAGATGAGTCGGATTAGTAGTAGGTTGTTGTGGTAATATCGGGAGGTATGCTACGATAATGTAGCGAGGGTTGTGTATGAACTGGGCTGATCTTGTTGTATTTCTAACTTGGATATAGTAGTGAGTGTTCTGTAGCCTGCTATTGATGGCGGTTACATCTAGCTGTTCTTTTGCTTCTTCCATGCGTATGACTTCATGTACTGATCTCTGAAGAATTGATTCGGCATAGTCATCTTCGATATTGGCTGTTAGCAGACCGGTATTATCGCATAGCTGGGTTTCAAAGCGCAATCTAAAAGTTGCAAAGTAGATATAGGTGAAATTGTTAGTAATAAACATGTGATTAGTTCAAAGATCCGAAGTTTATATACAAAGAGAATTTATTACTGTTTGCTAAGAATATAGGCGTAAGTTTTGTAGCTGATACCTTGCGAGAGGTTTCGGATACGTCATTCGGCAATAGAAACATGTGAAATCTGTGTCTATATCTGCACCGGTCGGCTTCATACAGGTGGGATTGGGACAACTGAGGAAATAGTAACGTGAATTGGTGTTTCGAATACGAATTTCTGCTTTGATCCAAAAAGGCTTCGTCTGCATATTTTTGTAATGAAAGTCAGAAAAAGTAAATTTTAAATTTCGTTTAGATATGAAGGTTAAGAAATTGACCTGTTGAGCAGTAGGGTCAATAGTATATATTTCTCGTATCTGCGATGCAATTGGCGGACGGACTTGTTGATGAGCTTTGTCGTAGAGCTTTTCCTGAACTACCCTTCGTGTATAAGTAGCGTTTTCTGCAATCCTGTTAGTAAGAGAGTGCATATTAGAATAGTACTAATAACAGGTTAAAGGTAGAGAATATTTATCTTACCATTGTCTTAATAGTGCAGCCTGGGGGATTTCTGGATTGAATATTATGATAGAAGTTGCCTGAGTCCCAATAGATACAGCTGAGAAATTGTATAATTATTAGCAACACGGAGATTTCTACAGAATGTTTTCTTGTAATGATATCTGAAAGTAGCTAGGTCTTACTGTGATGAGTGTTGACTTTGAGTCTTGCTATGATAATGATTGGCTGGTGAGGTATCAAGCTCTTTAATTGGGAACCTTCCGAAGGGAGGAATTCTTCCCACATGGTGAATAGTAGAGGTTTTTCCCTGTTGCATGAAGAAGTTATAGAAAGTTTGAAGTTTTTGTATCTGTTAAAAATCATTCCACGACAGTCATCATCTTACTCTTCGTTAAGAACAACAAATTCTTGAATTGGAACATAACGGTTGCCTCTGGGAACAGTGCGAGGAGGTAAGGCATGGATGACGGCACATAAGATACCTAAAAAAATTATATATAGTGCATTAGTTTAATAAAGTTTAATAGATAAAAACTGGAAAGTAAGGTGAAGGGAGCTGTGTTGGCATGCTTATTCTTGTATTGTCATCTCCAATGAAGCCGTGCAGCTCGTGAAAAGGTGTAAATTGGTAGCAATGTTGACAAGAGAGTGCATTATCAGGTGTAACAGCATGAATGAAGGTTCTCTTTGATATTGCCAGTTGATAGGCTGATGAAGCCATGAAGAATGGACTGGCAATTTTTGTTATCCAAGCATTTCCGATGTAATAGGTGGAATGCAGTTGCAGAATTGGATCAAGATCTTCAATATCGCGATCATAAACAGAAGCTTGAATTGTGTTATTCTGTTTTTTTTGAAGTACGAGGAAAAATAATTAGATTTACTAAAATATAATTTCGCATGTTCAGGAAAAAAGCTTGCTGGAAATCGTGTGTAGTAGCAAGAACTTGAGATGGTGCACTTACTGCTGCATCTGCGAAGATATATTTCTGATATGGAGTGCCAGTGTCTTTGCCATAACGGATAGGGCTCTTTTCTATAATAACAAGCTTTGCAAACCAGTTTCTGTTCGTATCTGTCAGCTCGGGAATGAGAATGCATTTGGTTTCTATGCTTGATCTGAAATTTTTATGGTTCATAAAAAGCAAAACTGATAAAATATCGCATACTCTAATTTGTAGATTTCTAGATAGGTCAAGTAAATAACTGACTTACATATTATAAAATCATGAGATACCTGGCAGTAGTCATTGCAAGTGTTTTCGCAATGCTTATCAATAACAAATCGTAGTAAGCTGCTTATTTTGAAATCTGGAAGATAGTAAGCAGAACTTGATATAAATGGCAGTGAGATGAAGAATATGACGAGAAATCAAATGTTCATGATAGATGTTTTTATATTTTCTATATAAGCATTAGCTTGAAATATACTTCTGATGCAAGATAGATTGATGGAAAGTGAAATCAGATAAGAGTTGGCACAATGAAAGTCGGAGATGGAGAAGTATAAGGGAATAAGAATAAAAAACTTACCTTGCGGGTAAAAAAGAAGATCGACGTGAAGTGAAGGATATGAGGGAGGCTTCGCATGGGATAGTGGCTCTCTAATATGCTGCTAAGCATACCTATATATATATATCGATATATCTATAGAGATAATAGCAAGGTTATTTCATGGATAAGTGCACTGCGTAGAAAGAAGAAATGCCATAACGCTAAAATTATAGAGACGTGTGCTTTGAGAAGAGGCGATTACATGTAGCTTATCAATTACGTGTGTCATGCAAGCAGTAGCACAGGTGTTAGTAATACGAGCAATTGAAATGTGTGTTGTATTATGAGTATGAGTAAATCAGAGTCTTGTAGTGTTTCTAACAATTATTTGTCTATATTATATACTTGTTTTGTTTGATGGAGTTGAATTGTGTATTGAGTGCGCTGAAGAGAAGCTTCCAAAAGCAACGAGGGTGATTGATAGTAGAGTTTGGTATTCTTTTTGTTGAAGTTAGTACTGGTTTTTGCTTGTTTCTCAGAGGGTGTATAAATTTCTGATAAGCGTGAGACTGGTTGGAAAATGGATGTCAGGTCAACAGGCATATTGGTGCTTTGGTGTCCGAATTGTGCAAAGTTTTTCATGGATATCTTTCAATACTTTGTTCCAAAGACGTATAAAGAAGTTACTTTGTACTTGATTGTTTGAATTATATTTAGCCGCATTAGTCTGTTTTGTACGTAAGCCAGGAGACAGTTTTGATTGATTAAAAGTAAAATTCAATGCAGTGCAGGAAGATATTAGGAATTTAATATGCCACCAGATAGGCCTGGGAATTCGAGGAAAGAGCGAATATTTAACCTCATGAATCGTAAAACTGTTTGTCTGTTGCTTGATTAAAAGAAAGGTTATAGATAACATCCCGGAAATTGCTGTATTAAACTAATTGGAATCGTTAGATCAGATGGAGCTGTTGGATGATATAAAGAAAAAAGAAAACGTGGGTTGGGGAAAGAATCTAGAGGTCTCTCGCATTCTCAGGTGGTTATCAATAAGTTTAATTTAGGGATTGATCGTATTGGAAATTCTTTTTTAACTATTTTAGAACAATGGGTTGTTGATTAAAACAAAAGAATCGTGTTCATCCTCCAAGATGGTGCTGCGAAGGATTAGCAGTAGGTCTGATCTATGACGACATACAAAGTAGTAGTTTGGATGAAGTGTTTCACAAGAATACAAGTTCTGCAATTATCCTGTTTTGAAAGCAAAGGTTCAATATAGTCATCAGAGCTGCGTTTTCGTACTTGGATAACATAGAAGAGCTACCTATTGTCTTGTGGCTGGGAGATGTCAACTGGAAGTTCGAGCTTGCCTGTACGGAAGTGAGCCCGAGCCTGACCACGCTATCAGTGAATGAAGGCTAAGATGAATGAAGATTCCTATTTAATAACTTTTGAGCGAGTGTACCTTTGAGCCAGCAACCTGGCTTTGTGTCTATCAATTGACTCATCTGCTTTGGTTTTGACTTTGAAAAACTCATTGACATCCTTTGCATTCTTTTCGGAAGAGGAACGAAGGTACTCGCTCTATAGAACGCATAAGGACAGGAAGCTATGGTTGTCTATAGAAAGTACCGTGTCGGCTAACACTTCGGTGAAGGAATGGTGGTTAGCTCCATTTCCAGGTATTGGGACAATATGTGCAAAACGTTAGGAACGTACCTGGCCCTATAGCTTCGGGTGGGTACCTCCATATGCATACTCTGAGCATTTTACCAATCTATAATTTCTCATTACAACTTTTTCTAGCGAAAGTTTTTCGTTCCAACCTTTAAATATCTTCATTAGGTTATCTAATATTTGTAATTTAGCATGGATCAGTAAGTCATGATAACAATTAAGCAGAATTATGAGGCATGGTTATCTAACTTTTTCAATGTAGTCTTAATTATTAAATAATGCTTAAAATTATAAAACGGTTTTATTATTTTCCATTGTTTGCTACATTAGATGAGCTTTCAAACATATTTAAAAACTATTTTGAGAACAATGCAATAATCAATTAATTTTTTTTGTATATTTAATAGCTTTTTTTTCATTAATAGGTCTGGATGTGTGACATATAATTTTTATTCAACTTTATTCTACTATGAGTTTGGTTCATACATAAGAATGAAGAAAGCAAAAATGGTTTATTCGGACAAGATATCATTAATTGAAAATAAATCTTGGACTTTCAATATCGAATGGTTCCAACTTGTAAGGGTAAATATACATATTTTATTATTTTTTCTTTCTTTCTCTTTTTTGGTTTCTTTGTTTATTTTTGGAGATTTTCGTGATTTTAGTTTTGCTAATTTGTGTCGAAGGGAGCACTGTATACATTTATATATTTTTATATGAATATATAAATATATTTATTTATAAATATCTATAAATGTATTATAAATGCATAAATGTATAGTTATATAAGAATTATAATTTAGAATTTATATATTTATATAATATTCATTTATAAGTTATACATTTATCATAATATACATTTATACATTTGTAAATATAAATGTATTATAAATGTGTAAATATATATTTATATAAAAATATAAAACATTATAATATTCTAAAAATACTCAAAATATGTTTCGAAAATATCTCTAAAAATAATCTTAAAAAATCTACAGTAAAATTTTTTCATATAGTTTTTTGAAAAACAACTCCAAAAACAACTAATCCGAACGGACTTGTTTTTCAGATTCGAAATGCTATAGTGATGTTTTTGAAAAATAACCTAAAAAACAGCTAATCCAACTGGAGCCTGGGGCTATTGCAAAAATTCAGAAACTATTCGTGTTGTCTAGAGAAGAGAACGACAAGTCAACAAAAATTAGAGTTACAAAATAATATAATTACAAAACAATCAAGCAAATATAACATACATGTTGAACGAAAAGAAAAATAAATAGCATGATTGAAAGATATGGCAAATACTTAAGGCTAAATTTATATATGTACATAGATAAGGTGGCCTATCTCTCTAGATCATAAGAGGCAATAACGATTCAAACAAAAGAGGTACAAAGAACAAATAAATTATGTAAAGTTTGCGCAATAGCTATTGTTGAGTGGAAAATATTTGCTCATATGTAGAATGGCACTACGAACTTTATACTCTGAATGAAGATCTCGTAAGAAGGATAGCAAATAACATACTGGTCAGGATAAGTTTTTTTTAAGAGCAAAAAATGAATGATATAGGCTAATACATAACTTTTCGAGTATTAAGATATATATTTAACTCTAATGGTTATCATATGCTTAAACTGGATAACTGGTAAGAGAATAGTTACGTTGTCTCAGGATAGACAAATCATAGATATGACTTAATACGGGGATGCAAACATTATTATAGTCTAACATTCTTGTTTGTTTAGGAATCATTTATCCTGTTCAAAGTTTTCTCTCTTTTTTTGCATAGTTAATAGTTAATGCAATGTCATGATGGTCAACGCGTAGGGAATGAGATGCCAGTCTTCCATGATAAGACGTGTAGTCATAAAACGACTTTAGTATTGAACATGTATTCAGTGTTTAGCAAACAGATTTTAAAAGTCAATTTTAATGAGAAATGAATTTCAATCAAGAAAAAACTACTTTCTATACAATTTGGAAACTTTCTGTTCTCAAAGCAACGAGCAACGTGTAACACTTAATGCAGATCAATCATAGACAAGATTTCTTTGTATACTACATTTTTTGTGTAGTCCGTGGGTGCAGAGAAAGATGTTAATGGTCTAATAAGTACTTTCACATTATTTTCTGTTTTTCCTCGCGATAATGCAACATATAATTGACCGTGTGAAAATACAGGTTCTTTTAGATATAAGCCAATATAATCTAACGTTTGCCCTTGTGCTTTATTAATTGTCATTGCAAAACATAATCTTAAAGGGAACTGGATTCTTTTAAAGGGGACGGAGCAAAGTTCATCATCTGAACATTGTAAAGGAATTCGAGGTATGAAAACTGACTTACCTGTATATGCACCAAAAGAAATATCTGCTTGAATGACATTATTTCCGAACTCCTTACATATAAGTCGTGTGCCATTTGAAAGTCCTTCAGTCGGATTTATATTTCGGATCAACATAACAGGACAGTTTTTCTTCAATTTTAATTCATGTGAAGGCAATCCTTTTGGTGTAAGTGTATTGAAAAAATCTTGGTTCTCCAGTTGGTGCGACGTATCAAGAGCTTCATCAAAACTTATATATGTTTTTTGTGGACCTGGAAATTTTTTGATTAGCATATCATTGATTTCATGCACAAAATCATTACGTGTCATCAAGATAGCTCTATTAACAATTGACGATGGATCATTGCTGAATGTCTCCATATCTGGGAATACCATATTCACTAAAGTTTCAACCGATGAAGTGTCGTGTACAAAAGGTAGATTAATCGGTGTTGGAATTCTAATTTCATTCATATAATTTGATATTTCTGTACCATCACCAATTCGAAGTAGAAAATTACTGAAGTTCTGATCCGAACGAGCTCGCATATTTTCCTTTAGCCGTAGCTTTGTCAGCTGTTGCCATATGGGTGACATAACCAAGCTCGCACTAATAATATCTTCTTTATAGCCTTTCGTCACAACTGGCAATGTTTGGCGGAAATCTCCTCCGAAAACCACAGTTTTACCACCAAATAACAGGTCGCGACCAGTGACATCTCTCATCATCTCATCAAATCGTTCGATTGATTTTCGCTTCGCCATACTTGCCTCATCCCAGATAATAAGTTTTGCATCTCTAATTAACTGTGCAATTGCAGTTTGTTTTCCAACACGGCAGCTCTTGGAATCATCGTCATGGAGGGGTATTTTAAATCGCGAATGTGCAGTACGTCCTCCAGGCAAGATCGAAGCTGCAACACCTGAAGTTGCAGTTGCAAGTGCAATGCCACCAGTCGATCTTATTTTTGCAAGAAGAGCTCGATATAGAAATGTTTTTCCGGTACCTCCTGGTCCATCCACGAAAAATGATGCTGAGTTATTACATGTAACATCATTTAAAATCTGTTCGTAGGCATTTCTTTGATCATTGTTCAGCTGATCAATTGCTCGAAGGTCACTTTCATTTACAGTTATACTCCTTTCAGTTTCTATATCTCTTGCTACCATTTGCTGTTGAGATTGGTGCATCAGCGGTGTGTCTAACTGATAATCAGCTAAACTCTTTCCCATTGATCGTAAGTAGTTATCAATGCATTGTAGTACTTTCACTTCTACAAGATGAATTGGAATGGAAGGATCTCGTTTTATATCTTCAGATAGGAAGTCTTGAAACTGTAGCCACAGTTGAGCAGGGTTTTTTGGGCTGCAATAAACCAAGATAGTAGCAAATAATTGACGCAATGAATTAGGCATTTGGTAGGCAACTGCTTCGGATAAACATAGCTCGGCTGCATTATCTGTTTGCAATAGTCCCATTACATCCGCAGCTTCATGGAATGAAGCACAAACACGTCCATTTACAGTTCTCAAATCTGTAAACGAAGTTGGCTTTCTCACATGCATCAACAACATTCGTAAATAATATCTTTCTCCTTCTGATGGATGTGCACCTAAAATACGGCCAATGACTTCTCTCTGCTTACGTTGTTCCCAAATTTTTGATTGTTGATTCCATCTGAAGTATTCAGGAAATTGCGCATACATACAATTCAAATTCTTTGCATAGTTATCATATTTGTTCATGGAAAAGAATTCTGTTAGCATGGTTTTCTGCAAAGCTTGATTTTTCATAACACTATGAAGCGAGCTTTTTTCTGGAAATGTTACTGGTTGTTTGTTTTCTAAATGTACTTGTAAGGTCATGACAGATGGATGTATCTGATTCAAATCGAAACCAAAAATTCGCCACATTGCTTCAGGAGGGGATACCCATCTCGCTGCAACATAATTTTTTATCTCATCTACATTGTTATTTGTCTCAATGTCACTCAATTGATACAAAACTCTATCATGTCCTTTGTATATGTACTTATATATATATATGACAGCTTGAATCGTGGAGCATATTTCAACATTCATATGACAATTAAATTTTGCTAAGAGGTAAGGACAATAAGGCACCACCCAGCGATTATCTAGATAATGGCCGCGTATCTTAACTTTTTTCTTGTCATTTCGACGACGATATAGTGGATATGAGCTGGTTGTATGTATTGTTGACTCACAGAATTGCTTGGGATATCTGTCTTTACAACCAATATGTGCACGCATACATGCACACGCGGGATTCATAGTGCCACAAGGACCATGCATCATGTGTTTAACAACAAGATTATGTAAATATTCGTGCCCATCGATATCAGGTAACTCGGCACAAACAATCCGGTCATAAGCTTCAGGAGAATACATCTTACTTCCCTGCTTTAGAATAATTAAGAAATGGGCATGAGGAAGACCCCGCTTTTGAAATTCAATAACATACGTATATGCTGCTACTTTCCCAAAAATATTTTTCTTGAAAAGTTCATTTTTTAATTGCTCTAATTTTGCTCTGAATACACGGGAAACTAAATCTGGGCGATTCTCAATCTTATCAGTTTTAAAAAGCAAATTTTTAATTTCAGGCCAATTTCGATTACAAGTCATTGTTAAAAAGATGTCCGGTTTTCCATATCGTTGGACCAATGACATTGCATCCATGTAGCGACGCCTCATATCGCGAGGGCCTCCAATGAATGATCCTGGAAGAATTATCCGTGTTCCAATATTGGAAGACGAAGATTCTCCTTGTGAAAGACTATCGATAAGGCTCTGATATAACTCTGTTCGAAGCCGCGTCTGATTGTCATTCAGCCTATAGAAATCTAACCTGGTTGATTCAATTTTCACGTACATATCTACAACGTACTGTTGTAACAATCTCCCGATATGCAATAGCATGAATCGGTCGTCTTCCTTAATCTGTAGTTTGTAGCAGTAGTACTCCCTACAGGAGACCATATTGCGTTTTCGCTTGTTACGACGAATTACTGGTCAATTATAGTCAGGATGAGTAAGGTGCAGTATTATGATATAGTATCATTTAAAACTAATAGAGAAATTAGAGCAAGGCGTAAAGAAACCAAATAATTTGCATAATTAGTATAAAAAAAGTCACATAAAGATATACGAAAATATATAAACACCATATAAGATTATAGGAAAATATAAAACATAGCATGCAGCTAATTACCTGAATTCTCAACATTTATTAATTGTTCCGGCGTAGTTTCAGCACCTGGAGCTAGCGCAACCTCTTGCTCGCAAGAAGCTGCCTCACGAGCATTTGGAGTACGAGCAATGCGTTTTATACCTTGATGCCAACCTGGTTCAGCACTGGCAAAAATTAGTGGGTATTGCAAGGGATCATAACAGCTAAAGTAATGCTTCATAATCTGGGTTTTTCCATTTTTTCCATAAACCTGAATATGCTTTGACGTCACATGCTCGTTATCACAATTATCTGCCCAAACAGCACCAACTTGAGATACAGTTGGTTTATTGAATACTTTTTGATCAACGGCAGGGCTAGATTGCAGTACTATTTTATAATTATCTATGTTTGGCAAATTTTGTAAGCTTCGAAAAAATGCAGAATAAGGATTAATCTGCAAGATCTCTTCTAGTTTAGTAATTAGGCTTTGATGAAATCTATTAGAGATGGATAACCGATTTACCGTTTCATGATCAGTATCAAAAAAATATAATTGCACATTCCTTGCTTTTTCACCATCATTAGGGATTAACTGATTTATAAAGTGGTACATTTGACCTTGGATTCTAAAGGTGTATATTCCATTATAAGACTCATTCAATGACTTGTCACAGTTCATTCCAATAGACGTAAATGCAAACATGTTATTATAACTTCTAACACATTTGCGAAATTCAATAGCTTTTTCAGAATCCTCAAGATACAACATCATCAGTTCTCTCGGCATTTCAGTAGGAAGTAATTGGATTTCACCAGAGGAACAGCAAAACCCAGGTGGTTCAAACTGAAATTTCTTTGCTCTGCAATACCGGCAATCCGAAATATTTGGCAATATATCAGGCTCAGTGGCGATGACGCTCAATGGATCTGTTGCTAACATCTTACGCCGTTTCTGTCCTGCATCACTCTGGCGAACTGATCTACACTTTTTGCTTGCTGGCATAGACAAAGCACCACCGTCAGAAATGATAGGCCTTGAGCATCCATCCCTTGAATAACCAGCAATATTACTGGCAGAAGTCGACGGCAAAGCTGTTGATTCTGCGTGCGATTCTTCCACATATTCATGCATTCGTCTAACTGATGTTTCTGCACAATCTTGTCCCGTTCTTTTGTTACCCACATGACTGATACAACCACCATTTGAATGCAAACAGGCCGATCCAACGCAACGTCCATCTCGATTGTTTATTCCTTCAGTATTGATACCAACCATCCCGTCATAGCTCAATTTCACAGATGAAGGGCCGCTAGAAGGTTGCTCGATAGGTACAGAAAGTCTTGTCCTCGCAGCAGTATCTGTTCAAAGGAATAAATATTTCATATATGCTAAATACTCCAAGATAACTAATATACGAATAATCATAGTACACACACCTCGGCATTCTCTAGAATTGTCATTAGCACTTGCACTGCCACGCTGCCGTCGTCTCCTCGCATTCCTCTCTCTACGCGCTTCTTCCAAGCTTGCATATTTCCGTGGACGACCCATGAAAGAAACTCAGCTATATACAAGCAAGAAGGTTTCAATAAGAGTAGTACGATAACTTTTGATTCACCTAACCATAAACAAAGCTTACTCCCATGCGCAGGCTCCATCAGAATTGAAAGGAAATAGGCCGAAGTACAGCATATAAAATATCAGTCACGTTCTAATTTATATAAACCTCTATATAAACCTCAATGATTGGAGAACAGACATGCACGACAATCAACAAAAGCAGAATAATACCAGACCAATTATACCTTATATCTAACACTTGGGCATTAAGTCTCATAAGATCCCGAAAAAGGATTGAATTAACAAAATCAAATTGCGCTCGATGGAGAGAATTAAATATAAGATAGGTATATATTTTTACCACAAAATTAGATTTTCAAACTCTGCCGATCACAGGAAAATGGCAGAGTGGAAGAGTAAAGATAGTAAAAGGCTGACTTTACATAAGCATTGCCCACTAATATCGACTCATAAGAGAAAGAAAGCTGCTGAGCTCGGTTGTTCTAGTTAGGAAGAGGGGCGATTGCAGAACAAGAAGAGCGATGAAATGAAGGCTAGAGCTCGTTGGTAGGATGCTTTCCTTTGCCTTACCCTATATCTATCTCTTCAGGTAGAGGTCTTGGAAGCAAGCTCGGGGCGCACACGGAGCAGCCTTTTTCAGTCATCAAAAAGCGGTCTCGACACCACGACGCAAAAGCTCGGCTCTGCTCTACCGCCCGGGGGATTGTTAAGGGGGGCAGCTCTCACTATAGCTGTCCCAAACTCACCGGCCACAAGAAAGCCACGCGGACAGCATCGAAGTTCCAAAGCCATGCAGACAGCAGCAAAGCCACGCGGACAGCATCGAAGTTTCAAAGCCATGCAGACAGCTAGGCGCATGGCGGTCCTTTCTCTTGTCGAAGAAAAGAAGCAATTCTTTCTCTTGTCACCCACAACAAAGCCACGCGGATAGCAGGAAATTTTCAGCAAAGCCAAAGCCATGCAGACAGCAGCAAAGCCACGCGGACAGACAGCATCGAAGTTCCAAAGCCATGCCACGCGGACAGCACCGAAGTTCCAAAGCCATGCAGACAGCTAGGCGCATGGCGGTCCTTTCTTTTGTCGAAGAAAAGAAGCAATTCTTTCTCTTGTCGCCCACAACAAAGCCACGCGGATAGCAGGAAATTTTCAGCAAAGCCAAAGCCATGCAGACAGCAGCAAAGCCACGCGGACAGACAGCATCGAAGTTATTTCTATCGTCGCCCACACCACTGAATGACAAAAGCCACCACCACTGCATGATAACAGACCAAACTGCCCCTCAAGCTCACACAAATCACGCTATAACCTGCCCATTTTCACTGTAGCAAAGCCAACTGACGCTTTTAGTATAGTAAAGATTATGAATGCTGAAAACATACACTTTACCGAGTTGTTCCACAATTTTAAATTAAAAACAAGATTTACAAATATCTATTGATATAATACTTTATCCTCCATTAATCAAAGGTTAATTTTTAAGGCACAATTTTTTAAAATATGTTATACTTTAATAACTAATAACTAAAATTACATATTACATTTAAGTATAGCACAAATTTTTTTCCTTTTGTAACATAATAAAATACTAAATTATGAACATAACTTGAATATATTACACATGTATATTGGGTAGATTATAATAGTATATTTAATGCAAAATTACATTCAATTAGCATATTTGTGTACTTTTTTTTTTGTCAATGTCTTTCCCTAAATAGCATGTATTAGTGTGGGATAGCTAGATTTATATGTCATGTTATAGTGACACAATATTTTATTATGTAATATTAGAAATCATTAATAATCATACATACAATTTTTTTGTTATGTTAAAAAATAAAATTAGACACGACGCGGACATAACTGTAGTTGTCTCATTATTAGATATTTTGAAAAGTATCACTTAAATAAAAGTTATAAAACATGGATGAATAAAAAATTGCATCCACCTAATGTACTGTTTCTTTTATGCTGAATCATTTTAGAGAGAGAGAGAGAGAGAGAGAGAGAGAGAGAGAGAGAGAGAGAGAGAAATTACAATAATTTGAGCCTTTATGCTTGATACTCATGAAGTAGAGGGGCGATGATTGCCCACTTAATGTTAAAGACAGTTTTTTATTTTTTCGCATTAGACCTTAATTTCCATATTCCAACCTGAAATGCAAAATCTATCCAACCAAATAGTCCGAATTGATAACTTCAAACCCAAAAAAAAAAAGAGAAAGAAAGAATAAAAAAGGACGACATCTAGTAATTATCATAAGATTAGGATCAAACTTCAGCTTATATATGAGTGGGTCAATTCATAGTGCAGTACATGTTTTCACTCTAACAAAATTTCTTGAATAAGAGTCACAATTTTTTTTAACATGGAGATTACTATTCCAATGGAATTGAAATTCTGCTGCAGACTTCTTTCCTTAATATTATATTCAACATTAATTACATTATTGTATTTCCCATTAATTAGCTTCTAGGCTATTAGTAACCGGACACCAAATAGGGTCATCATGTCTTTTACACTTTGGCTCTCAAATGTATGATGAACTTGTCAATGCTTGGAGTACACAGCAGCCTATTAGTTGCTCATAACCTTAAAAACAAATGAAAAGATACAGAGAATTATTGAAACCTCTGGTTTATTTATCATACATGGTATCATAAGAGTTTATACTGATCTGAATATGCTTGTGTTGTATCCGATTCTTTGTGTCTAGTTTGAGGCATAAATGAACTTTCATACTACAAACTTTTCTAATGTTTGAGGAGATAATATAAAAACCAAATAAGAGTAAGTGAGGTCTAGCATGAACAAGGCCAGAGGGTAGTAAGAAAAAAATTCTAGAATTTATGGGGTGAGAGAGGAAGATAAGATATTACCCTCATATTTTTGTTAACAAGGGAATCCGCAGCCGCTACTTGAGAGTGCGCATTGGGTAAATTCTATCCCGTGTAATAGTCCGCTAACCACAGAAAGAGATAAGATGCACTAGACAAGTCCTGTGAGATGAGCAGATATTTTAAGAGAAATTCAAACCTGAGTTGATAGAAAGGAATGACATCAATTCTATCATCTCAGCCAACTTAAGGGACATATTACCCTCATATTTACATAACTCTAATCTCACAATCCACCTAAATTTCACTACTTATACCCCTCTATGAAACTCGACAATCCAAATAATAATAGTCAAATCAATTGACTTTTCTAACCCAAACTCCTAGGTTCTTCTAAAATAGGTTTTAAAGAATTATTATTGCATATTATGATGGGTCTACCACGATTTAGTTTGCATTTACAGGCACTAGATATAGAGAATCAGTACTCATAATTTTTAGCTGGTATTTCTATGTGACCAGTTACTCTACAACTAATGAGAATGGAAAAATTAGTTTAGGTAAATGTACTACTCACTGAAAATGGTTCAAGCAATGCACTAGCTCATAACATATAAAATGAGCTTCAAATGTGAATACAATTAATAGCATCTATAAATGTGAAGGAAGATACTTAGCCCAAAACAGGAAAAAAAAAAGTCAGAAAGAAGCTATTAGACAAGAGACAGATGACAAATTTATGCTAATATGTAAAGTTCTTTATTAAGATTGTAAAGACTTTTTCAATTGCTAATCAAAATTTACATCAATCAAAATTAAATTAAATTTAAAAATCTTAAATGATCAACTGCAGCCATAACGGCATTTCACCAGCATTCATAAGCAAATGTGTGATCTGCATGGGAGGAGCAAACATAAGTCACTAAGATTATTTTACCTGCAAATGAAAATTACCTCGAAGTTGTAAAAAAAAAAAATGAATGTCAAAGAAAAATTAGAACTTCTTGGCAATCAAAAAAATCAAGCATTCCTGGCAGCTGTATTTTAGGGAATGTATCCTGCACATAGCGTGGAGCTTTGAGGTATACCATAGATACTGATGTATACCAGAATCTCTATGATATATAGCTTACTTAAACTCCCATCTTTGGAGACTGCATTCCATGAAATTATAGATTCTATTAGCACTGAGCCTTCATTTTCATCTTTTCACATTCTTCTTCTGTGCACTTTGGACTATATTGCCTGAAAAGTGTCATGCATGCTACCTTGAAATTACTTTTATTCTGTCCTAATGATCGTCCAGAATTGGTTCTGTTATCTTCTTCTTTGGATGGGGAAGTCTCTCAACTAGGAATTCCAGTACCTTTGGTTAGAATTTACTCCCTTTTCCCTCTTCACATAAAATGAAACAAAAAAGTAATATAATCAATATGCAAGGTCTTTACATTCAGTTACAAACAAAGATGTATGCATTAAAAAAAAAAAAACATTGAGTCAGAGAAACTTGTATGATTGCAGGCTTAAAAGCAATCTTAAGTCAACAAGAAACTCTCCACAAAGTGATCTCTTCCTCTTTTTATAGGAAACGCTTCCATAATTTGCCATCTGTCCAGTTTGCAATAACAACTTCGGAGACGAGAGCAATTTTTTGATATTCTTCACTTCCTTTATCCTGCAGCTTCACTATCAACTCATTGCTCATACCAGCAAGCCCAAGAGATTTGAGCTCGTTTAAGTTTTGGATGCCCCATGGTAGTTTTTCCACTAATTTACACTTTGCCATGATTAGTTTATGGAGGCAAGGCATTGCGCGATCGACCACTCTCACGCACTTCAGTTTCTGCAATCTTGTGAGCTCTAATCTCTTGAGTTTCTGAAATCCTCCAGCCATGAAATAGAGTTCCTCTCCTTCATATGCGTTATTGAGTGACACATCTACCAGATTTGGCAAACTCTGAAGAGACTCTAGAAGATCATGCCTCAACCTACTGCCAAACAGTTGAATTGTGGTCAGGTTTTGAAGAGAAGCCACCCATGGTGGAATCATCTCTAACCGGCCGCCCAGTTCCAACACTTGAAGAGCTCGAGGGGTTGGAGAGATGGGATGCAGCAAATCAAGAGTATCATCTTCTTTAATTGAATTAACGCACAATTGTCTGAGATTAGTCAGCTTCCCCAGAGAGGAACAAAGTATCGCCCCATCAATTTTTCTCAGCTTCGAAATGCCTAACTTCCTCAATTGAGTGAGCTTTCCTATTTCCATTACTAGTGTTTTGTCATGGTCTGCATCTACTGAATGTAAAATCTCCAAGAAGAGTAAATTTCCAATTTGGGAAGGAGGTTTAACGCCGCATAAAGCAAAATTTTTGCCTATGTGATATACTAAAAGAATGCGAAGTTTTCTGAGCTGTAGAATGCCAACGGGCAGCTCCCTCACTTTGGTGCCAATCAAATTCAAGTATTCCAGGCTATGAAGCTTACCAATGCATGGTGGAATGATTTGAACTCCTGTGTCCCTTAGATTTAGAAATTTGAGACGAAATAGTTGGAAAACTTCCTTTGGGATGTTCGTCAATTTTGCTCCTTCTAAATGCAGAACCTTCAGCATCTTTGGACCACCACTTAAGATCTTAGACAATGAGGAGTTGAACAGGGGATCTGTGTATCCAAAGATCACCAAAGACCGAAGATGCCGAAAGTGTTTGCATTCTTGGTGGTTCTCATTGTATCCATGAATTGCTAAGCGTCTGGGTTTATCTGGCAATCTTGCACAATCTCTTGAGCATGAGGAAGCTACATTCACAAAGTTTTCTTCTCTTGATTTTGTCAGAATGATTTCGCGCAGAATGTCATGGACACGGCAATATCTAATACTTCCATCACGGTAGAACTCTGCCACTTGGATTAAGCTTCTGTTAACAAGTTCATTCAGATACCCCAGGGCTACTTCAGTAGTTGTCATTCCTTTCTTTTCATGTATGAATCCTTCTGCGATCCATCTGGGAATTAATAACTCGGGATCTATTTTCTGGTCTTCAGGGTAAATGCTTATATACAGCAAACAACTTTTAAGGAAGAAAGGCAAATCATTGTAGCTGAGAAGTAGCATATTTTTTACCTTTTCCAATTTGCCGATTCCTTCTAGCTCTCCACCAAGGCTCCGATGAGTCATCTCCCACTCATCCAGTTTGCTCTTGTTCTTCAAAGCCAAAAGACCACCAATTGCTACAATCGCTAGTGGCAAGCCCTTGCATTTACTAAGAATGCGTCGTGAAACATCCTCGAGATTTTGAGGACAGCAATTATCCCCAAATGTTTTACTGCAGAAAAGATTCCAGGACTCTTCAACAGGCAAAGGCTTCATCTCGTGTATGTAATCACGGGATTCTATGCATGAGCCGATGGCTATGTCAGCAATTCTTGTTGTCAGCATTATGCGACTACTGTAGCTGCCATTAGGTAAAGCATATTTGATTGCTTCCCATGAATTCATGCTCCAAATATCATCAAGAACAATGATATACCTTCTCTCTTGCAGAAAATCCTTGACAAATGCCCTCAATTGATTGCCCTCCATGCACTCCACTTGTTGAGGGACTGGTTCACGGATTTCATTGTGCAACTGCTGAATCAAGTCCTTGAGGATGACCTTCATGTGAAATGTTTGAGAGATAGTTAACCAAGCATGGCAGTGGAACTTTCTCTTCACAGTAGGATCTTCATAGACTCTTTTTACCAAGGTGGTTTTACCTAGTCCCCCCATACCAACCACTGAAATTACCTTCAGGTAGGAATCATCAGCAAGGACTCGTGAAATGAGTTCCCTTTTGGGCTCATTGATTCCAACGAGCTTGGCTTCTTCAACTAAAAGTGCGTTCCCCCTCACGTACTCGTTCCATCTTCCGTAGCATCGGAAGAGCTGGATCCCCTTCTGAAAGTACTATACGTGGACTGGTATCTCTGATGCCTTGCAGATATATCTTCTACTCGAGACCTGATATTCTTTAGCCTAGAAGAAATCTCATAGCGGGCTTTTACATTCTTGACTGAGCATAATATCTTTTTAATGCGCCAGAGTAGCCCATCAGCATGATGACAACCAAACTTCATTTCAAATTCATCAAGAACATCTTCTGTATCAGAAGCAACCTCTCGCACTTGCCTAAGCCATTCTTGAAGCTCATAGACATCATCTTCTTTAGCCTCAGCATCTCTGAGGAAAGCCCTCATGCTTCCCAGCTCATCTTTGATGAACTGCACGTCTTTTTCAAGTCCACTACCCAGATTAGTATTCTGCTGAAGGAGGAAGGTTGACAGTTCTTTAAGCAGAAAAGCTACAGAATTCTCTGCCATTACTTCTCGCACTCAAGTTTCAGGAATTTTTTTTTTTGTGAGTTAGAAATTTCAGGAGGTTTGGTGAAAATTGAGAAACTAATTGTCAGTGGTTTCTGGAGTGATGAAAGATGTTTGAAAGAGTTGATCTGGGTTCAACCTGAACAACAAACTTTCCAGCCCCTTTCCTAATTGTTAATCTTCTTCAAGATGATTTTTGATGGCATAAGAAAGAACAAACTAATCAAAGGCAGATGGGCAGAAGAAATGGAAAATGATAATATCGTGATGTTTATAACACAAATAATCTCACCAAATGTGAAAACAAAGACAAGAAGTGAAGAACAGAAAGAAAACCGATGACAAGTGGAAATGTTTATGCAATTGCATTGAAGCAGGACGATTGACTTCAGAGAGGAAAAGACGTAAAAAGTTTGCCCTTCTCCAATAATTAGATGCCGATTACATGGAAAGAGAAGACTTGACTTTGGAGAGAAAAAGCAATTTGTATACACAGGTGGTTAATCTAATGGGGAAATTTTTTCAGAATTTATTTATCTTTCATCTTGTTTCCTCGAAAGAAAAAAAAAACTTTCATCCTATTTATTGAGTCAGAAATATGTCATTTATTTTCTGTTAATATTATTGGTTCGAGACTTAATTTGTAAATCTTGCAGCGACATTACTAGTAATCTGATTTTTCAATTTGTATTTTGCAGTACATCCCTCTATTTTCTTTGGGGCAAATTACACTTTACCCCCTATGATTTAGTATTTTTTTACATAACTCCCATATGATTTCAAAAACTATACATAACCCTCTCATAGTTTGAATTAAAGTATCAAAGTGACGAAAATGATCATTCGTAACGGAGTCATCTAAAATATCAAAAATACCCTTATGTAAAATTAAAAATTATTTATTAACCAAGGGGATTATATATATTTTGAAAATTATAAGGGGGTTGTTTAGTAAAGTATTAAAGTATAAGAGGGTTATATGGTAAAACATAAAACCATATGGGATTAATGTGTTATGTATTTATAAGAATAATTTTGACATTTTAAAAAGTTCCATTTTCCGTCACTTTGATACTATAATTCAAACTATGAGGTGGTTATGTATAGTTTTTGAAACAATATGGGATTATGTAGAAAAATACTAAATCATAGGGGATAACGTGTAATTTGCCCTTTTCTTTGACATCTTTATGTGCAACTAATGAAGCTTATCAATCACCCAAAAATTAAAAAATGAAATGACTAAAAGTCAAATTAAAAATTTGAAAGTGTTAATATCTCATTTAGTGACAGATGATACAACTTACACATTTAGTGATAGATGATACAACTGAGAAAAGAAAAAGAGAAACAAAGCAAAATAAAGGTATATAAGACTAATACAAAGGTATTCTTTCTTCTCTCTACAGGAGATGTGTCTTCCATGTACCATTTACCCAGTTTCCCAGGTCGGTAGTCACAGGAATTTGAACAATTTTTCGATATTCCTCACTTCCTTTATCCTGTAGCTTCATGATCAACTGATCACCTGGAATATACAAGTGAAGAGATTGGAGCTTGTTTAAATATTGGATGCCCCAAGGCAATTCATCCACTTGTTTGCATTCCACAATCATCAGTTCTTGGAGACAAGGCATTGCATTCTTTTCCACTCTCACCCTTTTCAGTTTTTGAAGCCTTGCGAGCTCTAGTTTCTTGAACTTTCCAAATCCTCCAGCCTTGAAGAACAATTCTTCTCCTTCATAAGCCTCAAGAAGTATCATTTTCTCAAGATTGAGTAGATCTTGAAAGTGTTCCAGTGGATCTTTCCTCAAACCACTGCCAAACAGGCAAATGGTGGTTAAACGTTGAAGAGAGGGAAGCCACTGTGGTACCTTTTCTAAACGCCCTCTCAATTGTAGCTCCTGAAGAACTAGAGTGCTGCGAGAAATGGGATGTTGCAGATCAAGAATCTCATCATCGTTAATTGCATTAAGATATAATGAGCGGAGATTGGCAATGGAACAAATACTGTTTCCATTTTCTCTGCTTAGCTTGGAAATGCCTAACATCCTCAATTGAGTGAGCCTTCCAAATTCCAATCTCTCTTACTACTTCATCATTTTCTGCGACTATGGAATCTAAATTTTCTAACAAAGAGAGCCTTCCAATCTCTGTTGGAGATCTTAGGCCACTAAATCTATAATTTTCTGAGTAGTTACCTTGATGATATACTGAGAGCTCGCGAAGTTTTCTGAGCTTGAGGATGCTAACAGGCAGCTCCATTACATCCTCAATTGAGTGAGCCTTCCAATCTCTCTTACTACTTCATCATTTTCTGCGACTATGGAATTAATCTAAATTTTCTATCGACGATGGGCTTCCAATCTCTCTTGGAGCTCTAAAGCTGCTAAATCTATAATTTTCTGAGCAGTTACCATTATGATATACTAAGAGCTCGGGAAATCTTCTGAGCTTGAGGATTCTAATTGGCAGCTCCATCACACTAGTGTTCTCCAAATTCAAATATTCAAGGTTCTGAAGCTTACCAATAGTTTCTGGGATGATTTCGATACCTGTATTCCTTCGATTTAGATATTTGAGACGAAATAATTTGAAAACAGCTTCAGGGATACTCTTGAAGTCTGCTCCCTCTAAATTCAGAACCTTCAGCAGATTTGGACCATCACTTAAAAGCTGAGACAATGAGGAATCATTTAGGGGATTTATGTATCCATAGATTCCCAAAGACCGAAGATGCTTAAAGTTGTTGCATTCTTTGATATGATCATTAGTGAAACCATGACCAACCGTCTGATGTTATTTGGAAAATTTATATAATCATTCATGGTAGCTACAGCAGTGAAGTTCTGTTCTCTTGATTTGCTGCAGAGAGACCTGCTGCAGAGAGATTGGATACTAACTTCAACCATTGCCATTCCCTTATCTTCTTCAATGAATCCTTCTACAATCCACCGCTGTATTAATATATGCACATTTATTTTTGAATCTTCAGGATAAATGCTCGTGTACAATGGACAATTTTTAAGAAAGAAAGCTGAATCATTGAAACTCAAGAGGTGTATCTTCTTAAGTCTTTCAAGTTTGTCATTTCCTAACTCACCACCAAGGCTGGGAAGAATTATTTCCCACTCATCAAGATTGGACTTGTCTTTTGAAGCCAAAACTCCACCAATGGAAACAATTGCGAGTGGTAGGCCATCACATTTACCAAGAATACGTCTTGAAATGTTCTCTAGATGTGAAGGGCAGCAATTACCCCCAAACGTTTTACTGCAAAACAGAGTCCAAAGGCATCATCTTGTGGACATGGTCATGTGACTGTGTGCAAGATCTGAAGGCTGTATCAGCTATTCGTGTCGTGAGCATTATACGACTACGACAACTGGCATCGGGAAATGCATATTTGATTGCCTCCCATGAATCCAACCTCCATATGTCATCAAGAACAATGATATAAGTTCGTTTTTGCAAATGATCTTTGACAAATGCTCTTAACTGGTCACCATCCATGGCCTCCACGTAACGAGGGACTTGTTCCTGGTATTCATTGTACAATTGACGAATCAAGTTCTTGAGGATCAGGTCCATATGAAATGTCTGGGAAACAGTTAACCAAGCATGGCTTTGGAGCCGTCTCTTCACACTCGGATCTTCATACACCCTTTAAACCAATGTTGTTTTCCCCAAGCCTCCCATGCCAAGCACTGACACTACTATCAGGTTGGAATTCTCATCTAGAATCTGGGAAATAAGCTCTCTTTTTGGCTTTGCAATCCCAACAAGCTTAGTTTCTTCGAGTAGGAGTGCATTTCCTCGAATATGTGATTCAACATTTCTACCAACAGTAGAGCAAGAGCCTCTTTCTGAAATGCCATGAATGGGCTGGTGCCTCTGATGCCTTGCAGAAATATCTTCTATCCGTGACTTGATGTCTTTTATCTAAGACGAAATCTGATTGCGAGTTTTTATATCATTGATGGAGCAATATATCTTCCCAAAGCGGCCAGATTACCCACGAGCATGATGACGAGCAAGCTTCATTAAGAATTCATGAAGAATATCTTCTGTATCATACTTCATAAGCAACTTCTCGAACTTGCCTGATCCATTCTTGAAGCTCAGAAAATTCATCTTCTTTAGCTTCAGCATCTCTGAGGAAAGCCCTCATGCTTCCCAGTCCATCTCTGGTGAATCGGACATCCCTTTGAACTGAAGCCCTTCACCCAGATCACTACTCTGACTCAGGAGAAAGGTCGAGAGCTCTTTGAGTAGAAAAGCCACTGCACTCTCTGTTAGTGTGGCTATCCCACATCGAAAAATCAAGAAAGAAGCCTCCCCTTATTCAACTATAAATAAAGGGCTCCTATGATGGAGTTAAGTGTACCACTCAAGAGAGCATTATATGAGCTATTAGTTTCTTAGGTCATCTAACGCATTTATAGTCAAATATTTTAGACTCTCTTATTTTGAGTTTAGAAATATTTCCTAAACCCTTTTGTAAGTGCCATTTTGGCCTAGGAACCACTTTCCTACGGCTTTTGTATTTCCTTCTTTATAATAGAAATTTTGCTCTTCCCTCGCTCATGGATGTAGGTCAAATTGACTAAACCACGTAAATTTTGTGTCTTTTTATTTTCCTTTGTTATTTGTCTTTATTGGGTTGTTACAACCCTTTTATATGGTCGGTTTTACTGCTTAAGTATTATATGGCTGGTATTTACTGCCTAAACATTATATGGTCGGTTATATCGCCTATTTTGTTCTAATTTTAGTTTGTTCTTGATCAGTCCTAACAAACTAGTATCAGAGTTGGTTGATATATTTTGTAAGACAGGTTCATCTTGTGGAGCCCGTTCACCTTGTGGGGGCCTGCTCATCTCATGGGATCCGCTCATCCTGTGGAGCCGTTTATCAGTGGGGCCTGCTCATCTAGTGGGGTCCGCTTACCCTGTGGGACCCGCTCACGAGACTTGCATATTTGTTTGACCAGTTTTTGAGACAAGTTTCAGGTTACAGATTTTGTGACAACAATGATGATAACAAAGACGGTTGTCGAAAAAATTTGACAGGAATATCAACATCGGGATGTGGCAGCTCAAGATAGAGGCCATTCTTATTCAAGACGGAGTTGATTTGGCAATATAGGGAGTAGAGAAAAAGTCAGAAGTTGTGAAGGATGCGGAATTTGTCGATATGGATAAGAAGGCTAGATCTAACATAATTTTGAATCTCTCGGATGAAGTTTTACGGGATGTAGTAGCGGAAACTTCGGCCAAGGCTATGTGAGATAAATTGAAAGTCTTGTATATGAAAAAGACAGTTGAGAATCAGCTATATCTGAAGCAGGGTTTGTATATGCTTTGAATGTTTGAAGGTACATCTATACTCTCCCATCTTGATAAATTTGATTCTATTATTATGGATTTGGAAAATATAGATTCAAAAATTGATGATGAAGATCAAACCCTATTACTTTTGTGTTCCCTTCTCCGGTCCTAAGGGTGTGCAAAATCGAAAAATTTCGATTTACCAACCGAATTCGAATTGAATTCGGAATTTCGAATTCGGTAATTCGGAATGAAAATCGGAATATCCGATTTCGAATTGGTCGAATTCGGTAATGAGATTTTTCAAATTGAAATCGAAATTGAATTCGAAATTTTTATTTCGATTTCAAATCTGTTTTTCATATATATACGCTTTGTTTGGATCTCCTGTTTTTGGAGTGTTTTTCAAAAACTAGTTTTTCAAATACAATAAAAGTTACAACAAAGTACTCTAAAAGATAATCTAAAAATTAGTTTAAATTTTTTTAAAATTTTACCAAATATCTCATAATAAAGTGCCAATAAAAACTATTTCAAAATATTTTCTAAAAATATTTCAAAATATACTCTAAAAACTCTGCTACAGCAAAGTTTTTCAAAAACACCCTCAAAAACAGCTAATCCAGACGGAGCCTATATATACATATATATATAATATAATATAACATTTATATTATAATAATAATTTTTATATTCATAAATTCGGTGAAATCGAAATTCCT
Organism: Coffea eugenioides; assembly: GCF_003713205.1. Lineage (NCBI taxonomy): Eukaryota > Viridiplantae > Streptophyta > Magnoliopsida > Gentianales > Rubiaceae > Coffea > Coffea eugenioides. The sequence goes on along the minus strand of NC_040042.1, from coordinate 8,264,310 downwards.
ATTTTGATTTCAATTTCGTTTTCACACATATATATAATTTTTTTTTATATATATGTAATATAATATTTATATAATAATAATAATTTTTATATTCATGAATTTGGTGAAATCGAAATTTACTGAATTCCAAATTGAATTCGGAATGAATTCGAATTCGAAATTGGTGAATTCGAAATCGAAATCGGTCGAAAATTCTGATACTAAAATTTTAAAAAATTTTGATTTCAAAGTTCCGAATTATCGATTTCGATTTCGATTCATACCCCTACCCAGTCCTTTAAATATTTCCGTGATACTATGTTTTATGGAAATAAAATACAAAAGTCACAGGAAAGTGGTTCCTAAACCAAAATGGCACATACAAAAGGGTTTAGGAAATATTCCTAAGCTCAAAATAAGAGAATCTAAAATATTTGACTACAAATGGGATAGATGACCCAAGAAACTAATAACCCATATAATACTCTCTTGAGTGGTGCACTGAATTCCATCATGGGAGCCCTTTATTTATAATTGAATAAGGAGAGACTTCTTTCTTGATTTTTCGATGTGGGATAGCCACACTAACAAATCTCCACCTTGGCATATCCCCAACATCGACAATAGCAAAACTGCTCCACCTTCTCCACATAAGCTCCAATGGGTCTAAATCACCAACAATGAATACCAATCAAATCCAAGCATTGCTTGAACTTGTAACCTGAAAGAGGCTTCGTGAACATGTCAGTATGATTCTCCTTGGTACTGATTTTTTGAATAAGGATTTTTCCTTCAGCAATGATATCTCGAATGAAGTGATATTTCACATCAATGTGTTTCGTCCTCTCATGATACATCTGATCTTTAGTCCAGTGTATGACACTTTGATTATCACAGTGAATAACAGTAATATCTTGATGCAGACTAAACTCGCTAAAGATCATATGTATCATACACTTGACTAAAGATCAGATGTATCACAGTAAATAACAGTAACACCTTGATGCAGACTAAACTCACTAAAGATCAGATGTATCATACACTTGACTAAAGATCAGATGTATCATGAGAGGACGAAGCACATTGATGTGAAGTATCACTTCATTCGAGATATTATTGCTGAAGGAAAAATCCTTATTTAGAAAATCAGTACCAAGGAGAATCATGATGACATGTTCACGAAACCTCTTCTAATTTACAAATTCAAGCAATGCTTGGATTTGATTGGTATTCGTTGTTGGCGATTTAGACTCATTGGGGCTTATGTGGAGAAGATGGAGCAGTTTTGCTATTTTCGATGTTAGGAATACGCCAAGGTGGAGATTTGTTAGTGTGGCAATCCCACATCGAAAAATCAATAAAGAAGCCTTCCCTTATTCAACTATAAATAAAGGGCTCCCATGATAGAGTTAAATGCACCACTCAAGAGAGTATTATATGGGTTATTAGTTTCTTGGGTCATCTATCCCATTCTTAATCAAATATTTTAGGCTCTCTTATTTTGAGTTTAGGAATATTTCCTAAACCCTTTTGTATGTGCCATTTTGGCCAAAGAACCACCTTCCTACGGCTTTTGTATTTACTTTCCATAAATCATAGTATCACGGAAATGTTTAAAGGACTGGAGAAGGGAACACAAAAGTAATAGGGCCTGATCTTCATCATCAATTTTCGAATTTATATTCTCCAAATCCATAATAATGGAATCAAATTTATCAAGATGGGAGAGTATAGATGTACCTTCAGACATCCGAAGCATATACAAATTCTACTTCAGATATAGTCGATTCTCGACTGTCTTTTTCATATACAAGACTTTCAATTTATCCCACATAGCCTTGGTTGTAGTTTCTGATGCTACCTCCCATAAAACTTCATCCGAGAGATTCAAAATTATGGTGGATCTAGTCTTTTTATCCATATCGGCAAATTCTGTATCCTTCACAGTTTCTGGCTTTTTCTCTACTCCCTGTATTGCCAAATCAATTCCGTATTCTCGCCCGTGGACGTAGGTCAAATTGACCAAACCATGTAAATTTCTGTATCTTTTATGTTGTTTTGTTATTTGTTTTTATTGGGTTGCCATAACCCTTTTATATGGTCGGTTTTACCGCCTAAATATTATATGACTGGTATCTACCGCCTAAGCATTATATGATCGGTTATACCGTCTATTTTGTTCTAATTTTAATTTGTTTATTCTTGGGATAGTCCTAACACTCTCGGCCATTCTCAGTCTCTCAAATTCTGGGATGGTGGAAATTGAGGGAGATACTGGCTGCGGCAGCTTAGTTTATTGAAGGATGTTTGAAGACTTGATCTGGGCTCTATGTGAAAAATGCTTAGTTCTAACTTATGCCAGCATAAAAAATGAAGAATTGTTTTATCATCTGCGACAAGAAACAAACAAATGATAGAGGTGGTTAGTACAATTTGCGATGCTTTATCATTCAACTTCCTTTACCTTGTTTAGAACTATCAAAACATTGGCTCACTCTTTACAGGATTAAGTGTTGAAAATTATTGTTGCAACCTCTAATTTTTTCAGTTCTATCTGGTAACTTGTCATAAATTCGTTACAAAATGATGGTCCTTCCTCATTTTTGCAGCAAGGGAAACAAAACTTACCAAGGACAAGAAGGGAAATGTAAAGGTTATCAGAAGATGGGCATTTTGTCTAACTTCATTGGAGGAGGAAAATTGAATTTTAAGAGAAATAACAATTGACATTTGCGTATTTCTTGGGTGGATATTAACGCGGGGAGGCTGGGACTAGAGGCAGCGGAGCAGTTGACAAACTGTGGGAAATTTCTAAGCAATTGGGCATCAACCACAATAATGGAGTTGCATAATATTTAACTACCTATTGCATTGTATTGCATTGGCTAACAAAACAATAAAATTACCTATTCAGTCCACGGAAGGGGAAGACTATGACTTTGGTAAGAAATATCAATTAAAATGTTATAATTAGTATAAAACGACATGGTCATTTTTAATTTTTAACTACCTGTCTACTCATGGGACATTTTTCCTTTGAACATGTCTTTTGAGAAGTTATCCAAGTACCTCTTCACACCCTTAATTCAGTCTTTCTAGGTTAGAGATCCAATTAGGCCAGATAGAATGCAAGCTTGTTATTTTAATACACATTGGAATGAGGCAAGGCTTTACTTTGCCTTTTCTCTTGTTAGAAAAATTAATAGAAGGAATGGTTTTTCCTCAACTATTTATCACTATTTTTAGGGATAATTTTAGAAACCTCCCCTCAAGTTTCTGACACTTTCACTGACCTCCCTTAAGGTTTCAAAAATTACACTAATGTCCCTTGAACTTAAAGTTTTGATAACAAATCAGTCCAATTCAGAAAAAAGTACTATTAAAAAAGTATTTTGAGGAGTGAGATGATAATTTTCTTCCACATATGCCATTTTCAAATTGTCCTCAAGTTGTATTAGTAAAGAATAAAATAATTAATAAAAGTCAAGGTATATATGTAAAATTTTAAAAGATGTAGCAACTAAATCCTGAAGCAAAATGGTCTCTGCACATAGCCAGAGCAAATTGTAATGGCCATAATTTTTTGTCATTTGCAACTACATATAAAAACACAACTAATTCTATAATGCTAGAAAATTATTAGTATAAGCATCTAAATTTGGGAAAAAAAATTAATCCTTTTATTTTAGTTTGACAAGGTGAAAGTAAAAGTATTGGTGCAGAAAACATATAAGTCTTAGTCAACAAATCAACAACAAAAGGCATGAATAGTTTTGTCTGAATACAAGATTCAATAAAATAAATCAATTAGAAAATTCTTCTATTTGTCTCACTCATAAGATCTATCCGTGCAAATTATATAAAGTTGTCTGTTCTGATCATTGTCAAGTGATATCAATCACAAAAATAGCACAATCTTAGGATAGCAATTGATTCCATTTTTTTTATTGTAATTATGGTTGCTAATTTGAGATGAAATAATCATTTTTTGGTTTAATTATTTAATCTTATTTATTTAGTGCCCTAACCTTTTTTTGTCAAATATTTATTTGTAATAATGCATAATGTCTTAGGGCAAAGTAGTACTTTCACTTTATCTTATGTAAGTAATGGGTCCAAATTTTTGACAAGGGAGGTTAGTGTAATTTTTAAAACCTTAGGGGAGGTCAGTGAAAGTTTCAGAAACCTCAGGGGAGGTTTTTGAAATTATCCCCTATTTTTATTGCTGCTTACTAATTCTAGGCCTATATATTTGCCATATAACCCATGAAGGTCATTTTAAGAACTCTAGCAACAGAAAATGCTAGCGTCAAACTGACTCAAAAAAGAGATGTTAGGTTATGATTCCTAAATTCTATCCCGTTGAGCTGCTTGGTCTGTCTCTCAAGTGTTACTTATTTAGTGGTTTGATTCCTCGTAGACACAATACCGTTAAACCTAATTATTAACATGTCCACCACTAAGTAACTCTTTTTTTTTTTTTTTTTAAACATGTCCACCGTTGATAAGCTATTTGTTCCTTGGTAATTTTTACCGATTGCCATGTGCTGTTCGCGCGGTCATTTTCCTGACAATTGAGAGTTTCTTGTTTAAAGCTATGTTTTCAGACTTAAACCGGATATCGACTCGGTCGAGCTCAAGGGTCAACGGATTTGATCGGATTCGATCGGCATTGAACCGGATGACATCATAAATAAAAATTATTTAAAAATTAAAATATTGTATGTAAAATACTTAAGAGCATGTTAATATTAATAAATATATATTCATATATATATATATTTGATGTTTCAAATATATTTAATAAGAAAATACAAAGAAATTAGAATGATCAAGTGCCAATTTATATTATTAGATGAACATTAACAAGTTTAGAATTAAAATTATGGATTTGATTGAAAAATAACACCAAACTTTAGGACAATATTTATAAAGTATGAAATATTTGAGATATATTAATAATTTTTAATAACCTAGGAGCCAAAACATAATATTGAAAATGCTTTGACCTTTTCACAAAAAAAAAGCTTGACATCAAACGGTTCATCCGGTTTTGCTGGTCAAACCCGATTTTGACCGAATTTTTATACACTCGATTTTTTAGAGCAACTCGAACTGGATACTTGGCCGGTCCGAGTTTAAAAACATAGGTTTAAAGTTCTTAATTGTTTGAAATTTGGAAACATAAGGGGCTGAATGTGTTTTTGTTGAGACATTAAGAATTAAATCCGTCCACACCCTAAACGTTGAGAATACAAAGTGCATTTTTTCAGTAAGACTTAAAGAAAGAAAAAAAAAGGGAATCTAACCTCCTATCTTCATTCTCCCACTCTTAATAGGAATTGCTTAATATCTTACGGAGACAACGCCTTCATCTGCCTCACAATAGAAGGCGTCACTTACTCAAGAAAATGCGCCTTCAGAATCCACGACAACAACAATAAACGGGTTCTAATTTAATCACTCGTGATGTTGTTCTCTGGTTCTGTCTGTTACACAACAGGGGCATCAATATTCCTTAATTATTCGCCTAATTATATTGCGCATCTTTAATCTGACAAGATTAATCAACCTCCAAGCGAAACTTAGTTGACTTTCACTATAATAACGTTTCAAGAGCTATAAATAGATAGTTGGTTTGGCTAATAAAAAATTTTCATGAACAAATAAATAAATGAGTAAATCTTATATATACTGACCGCCACTAGATCTATGATATATGTGCAAAAGTTGAATTGTAAATTCAAATTGTATATATTTGTCATTCATCCAACACTGATAGTGTAAGTGTTGGAAAGATTAATCATAAATATATAGGAACACTAGGGGGGAATGCCTGCGCATCGCAAGTGTTTAGCATGTGTGGTTAAAGAGGATTCTTTAGTGTCTGTGGTGAGCAAATAAATGAAAATAAAAATAAGATAACAACGCATATTAAGTAATAGTAAGGAAATATAGCTTCTGCTGAAAGCCATTATGAAATGTTGAATGTAAAGGTTGAAAAAATAACGCAGTCCTAGAAGCCAAAAGGGGGAAAATTGAAGAATGTGAAGGAGGAAAAATTGAAAGAGCCATAACTGAGACAATAACTTAACAGCATGCCCACATTATTGGCCGTCTAATTAGGATATAAATAATATTTTATTGCAAGTGTTCATATAATTATGAGTGTTTCAGACAATTGAAATGGAGTTATACTGTAATTACTAACAGCAACGTGGCTCTATTTTAATTACATAATAACTCGATTTTAGTAATTGCACAAAAGCACATGCTTATATGAATTGGACCAAATGCACAAATGATCACCAAATAAACCCACATTCGACAAATTCCCAAATGTGTGTATAAATACAAGCTTTAAATGTACAAATATGGGGTTTTAATGTAAAAACACCCAATCACATGTTGCAAATCAGTTGTATCAAAGTTTGAAAAAACAACACATTTTTCAAATTTCCAAAATACCCCTCCTCATGCGGTTGAAATTCAACTCATGCGGTTGAAATTCAACTCACCCCTACTCATGCGGTTGAAATTCAACTCGCTCTTTGACCAAAACTCAATCTTATATAGTATACGGATATTCTTAATTGTGACTTGTGTGAGATCTTCTTTTTTTTTTTTTTTCTTTGTAAAAGTTTGGTGCTAGAAACTGATGTCTATGATACTGTCACTGTCTGTAACAGTTCAACTTCTTAATTAGTTTTATAGTATCTAAGAATTAATTTAAGTTGTATCACAAAATCACTCGTGGGTGGTATAAGTTTCATTTTCTTCTCATTAATAAGACTTATAAGTGAGTATGTCTACCTTACAAGAAGTTGAATCTTTCCAACTAGTTTTTTTTTAGCTTTTTGGGTAAGAAAAAAGGTTCATAAGGAGAGGCGGCTCACCCAATTCCAAAATCCGGACTTGGTTCTTCAAAGTGGAGGACTTGGTTCTCCAAAACCTTTCTTCTCCTTGTCCTTCCTCCTTCCTTCTTCACGATTTGAACTAAAGTACCAAACCGATACAACTTGCCCTTTGTAATAGAGCTGGGTACAATCTCCAAAGTACCGAAATATCAAGAAGGAATATATTTATTAACCATAGGGAGGTTATATATAGATTTTGAAAATCATAAAGGGTTGTGTGAAAAAGCACTAAATTACAGTAGGTAAAAGAGTGATGTATACTACATTTATATATCGGTTATAAGAGACAACTTCGACAATTTTGAAACTTTAGTTCAAAATACGAGAGAGTTATATATAGTTGTTAAAATCTTAAGATGATAATATGGAAAAACGCTAAATCAAAAGAAGGTGAAGTGTAATTTATCCTTTTCTTAATGGTGTATGAGCGTGATGCCAGAATTTTTTTACTGGTTGAGCATGGGGGTAGAACGTGTGTAACATAAAGTTACACACCTTTTTTTTTTAAACAAAAAACCCCCCGCTTTATATGTAGATATGGCTACTAAATGAATCAAACTATTCACAAGGTTGAGTTTGACTAGTTTAAACTTGAGTTCAGCTTGTTCATTTAATTAAATGACTCGAGTTCAAATTCAAAATCAATCTCATTTATTAAACGAGTCGAACCAAGCTCGGGTGACGAACAATTCATTTAGACTCGTTCATGCATTTGTTAGAGCAAGTATGTATAATTTTCCATTTATTTCATATCAAGATTCTTCCACAATTCTTATAATGAGGTACAACAATGAAAATATAGATCAAATCAATTGCATCTACGAGAATATCGATGATATTAGTGATCTTTTTTCTTATGATGAGTGCGAAGTCTTATTTGTATTTCCTCTATGATTATGTGCAACTGGGTTGTCTTGATTGTTTAGAATTTATTTTGTAAGGAACTTTTGGCACATTCTTATATTTGGTGAAAATTTTCTTATATAATTGGTTAAATTTGTTGTTGCAATTTATATAGGATTTTCAAGTTAATTCGAGCTTTTATAAGTTTGGGCCATTTGTGCTATAATAGTCTAGCCAGAATTTGAGATTTTCTTTAACGAGTCCAGCGCAAGCCCAATGTTGAGCTTGCCAAATGAATGAGCCGAGCTTAAGCGGGGCTTGTTAAATAAACGAGATGAGCTCAAAAGCCACTTCTTAGCTCAACCTAGTTCGTTAACAGCCATGTAGATAGATACCTTTTTGAATGTCTTTAGAATTTAGAGAATGAGGCTAGGCTTTATGTTGCATCTTCTCGTGTGAGAACGCAGGGGAGGAGTCTCTTATTTCAAATTTCATAGAAGCTCATTTTAAATAGAGGTATAAATGATATCGTCTTGTGTCTTCTGGGGGTGGGGCATAAGCGGAGTGGGAATAGTCGGGTCCGAAAATATAATTCGTCGAATCCCGAATACCCACTATGTCAGTAAAAAAAAAAAAATAGAGGTATAAATGAATCTAATCAAATCGAATATCTTAATGTTTAAGTTTAGCCTAATTAAACTGACATATTGAGTTGAACTCAAACGAGCCTTTATCGAATTGAACTCAAGCAGACTAAATCTTTTACCTATACATTACAATTTTATGCTAATTGAGCCAAGCTCTATCCGAACTTGAAAAGTTACTGAATACAAAATATTATTCAAGTTTGGTTTGATTAGTTGGCGAGTCAAACTTGAAAAAAATTCTTATCAAACTGAATTCCATTTGAATACCAAATAAATTGATTCATCTTTTAGTCCTAATTAATCAGAATCGCAAGAGTCAAACTGACTCAAACAAGAAATGTTAGGTTTCAGTTCCACAACTCTTCCGCATTAAGCTGCTCGGTTGGATCCTAAGTCAATGACTTATTGGGTTCTATTAATTTTAACCAAATATTTCATTTATAAATATGTTTTGTACAAGTCATTTATTTACTTGTCCAGCATTAAGTAATTTGTGTGGCTTAGTTAATTAGTAAGATACTTTATCTGTAATCAAGGGTTCGCAAGCTGAGTCATCTAGTGGATAAGTGAAAAATCACTATTGATCCTTTGAGTAAAAAATAAGGAAAAGTAAAGTAATTTGTGTAACATAAATTTCTTTTTTCTGTAAGATTGATTTTATTTTGGTCATCAATGTATATCCATTATATCATGTTTGGATTGTTATTTTTTGTAGAAAAATTTTTACGTTTTTCATGAACACATTTTTAATCACATTTTTATCTAATATACATCTAATAGCTACATTACATTTTTCTACAAAAACTCCTAAAATAGCAATTATAAGGAGAGTAGCCATGTTGTCTACTATACCCTAATGGTTTCTTCTTAGTCGTTAAAAATGCTGAAGAGTGAAGTGATCAGGTAAGAGGTCATTGCATGATTTGAATTTCTTCCTTTTTTCTTTCTTGTTTGGCTGAGAATCGAGGTTTAGATCCTTGTTCAGTAAGGTTATAGGTTGATTACATGGTTGGTCAGAAGCTGTGAGCATACATAGACAATCTGGTAAGTCATCAACAAGACACGGTGATAAGCACAGGCAATTGTTGTTAAGGAGGTTCCCACTAATTAATATGTTTACGAAAGTATTACCAATAATTTTATTGTGTTTGGATAGCGATTATATGGCCAAAAATTATTTGCTTGCATTACAAACACAATTTCCAACACACCATTTTATTTTCTCAATCATTTATTTATCTCATATATATCACATTATAAAAAGTGCTGTGATAATTATTTCAAATAATCTCCTATCCAGACACATAGCTAAAATGCCAAATTTATCTATCTCATAAATCTGAAAGTCTTTTGAAAAACTTGAATATTATTTTCCACTTTCTCGACAAAAATGCACGTCGGATAGAAAGGTGATAGAAGAATATCTTTGACAATTTTTTTAAAAAACTAAATACCTTCAATATAAATTAGAGTATGGTGAGTAAATTTGCTTCATTCATATCCTTTTCTTAATTCATTTTCCGTAAAGGTTTCTTGAAATATGTAACGTAACACTTAGTTAGAAGAAGTATACATACATATGACAAAAAAAAAAATGATTTCTATACATGTCAAAATAGTCTATCAATTTCAATTTTTCAAATAGAGCAAACCAAATAGATTATCCCAATTGCGCTTAGCTTCTGCTGTACTGCTTAATAGAGGAAAAGAAAATTCAGTCTCAGGCTCTCAGCCTTCCTTGATCGCGAGACGAAAGTCGTCCTTTCGTTTTCACAGGTCGATTGTTGACTTCCAAGTCCTATCGGTCGTTTCCAAACGAAATACCCGAGCAATTACTCTGCCCGTGGCTTACAAAGGAAGCAAAAAGAAGAGAAAAGACACAAAAAAATAAACCAATATTTGATAATTTAACCATGGAAAGCTTTGCTGGCTATAACCTACAACTTCTATTTTTATTTTCACAAATTTTTTGCAACTAAAATAAGAAGAAAATATTAAAAATAAGCCTTTTTTTAAGTTTTTCACAATTATTGAAATATTTTTTGTGAAAATATTAAAAAAGCTTTTTGTTCAATAAGTCTTTTTTATTCAAAAAAAAGTTTAAAACAAGACTCTTTTTCACAAAAGTTTGTCACAATATTAGACAAAAGTTTTTTATTCAACAAGTCTTTTTTTAATATTTTCACCGATTATATTCACAGACAAACAAGACTCTTTTTTGTTAAAAAGAAAATAAAATTTTTTTTTGAGTTATCTATTTTAATTGATTTTGAGTAAACTTGTAAACGAATTATTATCGATTTATTTAAGTTTGGATTAACAAAAGGCTAGAGACAAGTGACAGCTGTACAAATAAGGGACAGAGGAGACAAAAACTACTTTGGGGACAGAGAATTCGAAGCCATCCAAAATATATATTTTTTAAATAATAAGTTAGATGAAATAAAAAAAATGCCAATATCGAAACTCAAATACACCTCAAGTCCCTTTTGGGTTCTACACTTCTACCATTCACGCTTAAAAAGGACTAGAAGACTAGTCTGTAATGTTAAACGTATATCTCTTATCATAGTGGGAAAAGACTGCAGAACTGGTTGACTTAGTACTTAGGGAGTTGAAGAAATATTTGAAAAACTGCTATTAGGTTAGTCATCCAAAGTTTAAAACCTCACACCCTGAAATCCACTTTTTGAGATTAGTTGATGTTTGGATTGTAATTTTCTATCAAACAATACTTACATTTTTCGTAACACATTTTCAACCATATTTTTACATAATATATATCAAATTACTATAATATATATTTTTTTTACAAAAATTGTAAAAGATAGCAATCCAAACGGAATATTCAAGCCATCCCCACATACAGCTAATATTCACTCCTTCCATGCCATTTCCAAACCCCACAATTATTGGACTTCGTCTTTCAAACACGTATAATTGAAATGGTTCAAGTCCTTCCAGGATTTTGACGGTTTATTAGAGTACAAAAATTTTTGGACTTAGTCACAAACATTAATGAAAGTTAGCTAGTACTAGATGACACCACAAAATGTTCTAAAGAAATACTTTTCCTACATTACCTTTTCTTTTGCCCCACTTTTGGTTTTTGAAAAAGGTCCACCACACACTTTTTTTTTAGGAGGTAAAAGGACTAAAAAGTCCCATCATATTTCTGTATATATACAGGGAGGCACTTGCATAAGAATCTAAACAAACAAATTCACCAAGTTTTGAGAAAATCTAAAAATGTCTCAAGTGCGATATGATGGATACTCTGAGCCTCGTTCTTCAAAGGTGCCAATATTCAGTCTGGCGGCTAGAGTGGCAACCTTTGCTTCTCTCGTAGTAACGGTTGTGATTCTTCAAACTAACAAAGTTACCCTCAATACTGGATTCAGACTCACTTACTCCAGCCTCTTCCACTCTTACAGGCAAGTAGTTAGTACAAATTACCTAGGAGGCTCAACAATTGTCCAAAAGGAAATTGTTCGAGACAATTTATGGTTCAGATCAGGCCGCAACACAGCTCCCAATCTGGGACTTACTTTCAAAATCTATTTATTTTCAGCTAAAATTTTTTAATGTCATTCAACACAGTTCATCAGTACTGCAAAAACTAATTGGCTTTTACCTATCAAGTTTTAACTGATAAACGCATTTCTTTTTGTTGGCAGGTACATGTTTTACGTTTCGATATTGGGATTGGTGTACACTGTGATGCAAATTCCTCTTGCTGTTTACTACTTAAGGGCCAGAAAGCGTCTTATAGAGCGCTACAGCTTGCTGTATATAGATTTTTATGGTGACAAGGTAAACTAGCTAGTAATCCACTCCTGTAACATTAATCTTGGAAATAACATATATGGATGCCTGATAGTTAAGATACTGGCATAATTTGGTGAGATAACTAAAACTTGTATTGCAATTTAGTTCTAACCAAAGGCTTTTTACTTCTTGTGTTATGCCTAATGGTGAATTAGTAACTATTCTGAGCACACTTTTGCAAGTAATGTAGAAAGCAACTTGAAGAGTACGGATGGTTAATTATTCACTCTAAAGTATGAAAAAATAACCAAGTCTACCGAAAAGATAGGTGCAAATATATAATGGAAATCTGTACAAATAAGTATTTGGACCCACTTTTGTGATTGATTTTATATTTTGAAATGGACAAAATCTTAAATTGTAAAGGGCAATGTGCTGTGGGTGAAGGTGTTATATGTCTGAATGATTCAATGGTCAAAAGACACAAAACACAAAAAACCAGCAATTCAAGTACCTATTGTAACCTTGCAAATGTGTGCCTGAGTGTGTTTTTCATATTACTGCTGTACAATACTAGTACCTAAAGGACAAATCAGACAAGGCCGTTTTTTGCTTCGAAATTACAAGACGTTTTGGCTCACTAATATCAGCATGTAGATATATATATATATCTTTTGTTAGATATTTCTTAATTCATGCACTAATTTTTAGTGTTGGAAATTGTGCATTTAGATCATGTCGCTGCTGCTAGGAGCAGGAGTTGGTGCAGCATTTGGGGCAACCAGAGACCTAAACAAGGCATACGAGGAAAGCAACGTGCCTAAGATCCATGACTTCTTTGATCTAAGTTATGTCGCAGCAGTATTCATCCTCATTGGATGTTTAGGTTCTGCAATTTCTTCAATCTTTTCATCTTTAGCCCTGTCTAAGGGTGAATAGTCACGAAGAAGAAGCAATAGCAATACGACAAGTACTTTTTGTGGTTCTCTTTCAATTTGCCATCTCTTATTTGTTTGGTAGAACGTTCAACACAAAATAAAGGGTCATTTTTACTCGCCTTCTGGGACTGTTTCAATTTTATTTGATTGTGTTTCCCGCAGCTTATTGCCATGACAAGCATCTTAATGCGCAAAACACATAGCAAAGTTTTTTCAAGAAGTATTTTGGGGAATGCCAAAAACCGTTCCCCTTCACATAATGTCCTTCCCTGAAAAACCAAAATTTTGGATTACTTGCGGTGGACCCTCTGCTGCATGAATACTTCAATCCAGTGAAATAATACCCAAACGAACAGTGACGAAAAAGTAATCTGAAAGAACTAATTTAATAATCACGCAATAACTATGTAATTAATAAGGATTACCTCTAGACTTATCATCGAGCAATTGGTGATTTGCGTATACTGACGTAGCCACGACCCAGAGTTTTGGGTGGAGGGGCAATCTGTTACAGGGTCCATGTCATTAAACGATGCCAACAGGATAAGTTTTAGTTGCCGTTGATATTAAGTCTTTTTTTTTTAAAAAATTCTCCATTCACATGGTGAATTTGTAAACTCTCAATCGGATAAAAGTAAAAGTTCCATTCCTGTAGGGGTTAATGTAAATAATAATAGAATTTGAAAAAATTTAGGGAGGGTGGGGGAATATAAAAAGTAAATGCAGTTTTAGAAAAGGGTAATACACACTTTACCTCTCTGTGGTTTAGCGACATTTCATGTAACCCTCGTAGTTTCAAAAACTATACATAATCCTTTCACAATTTGGATCAAAGTGTCAAAGTGACTAAAATGATATTCTGTAATGAAACCCAAGAAAATGTCGAGAATATCCTTGTTTAAAAACTAAAATGGCGTAGTGATCAAAATATATAAACGTAATATGCTTGACACTTTAACCCCTTATGATTTATGTTCTTCTATATAACCCCCCTATAATTTAGTACTTTACTACATAACCTCCTTATGGTTTTTAAAATATATACATAACTCTCTTATGATTAATTAATAATATTCAATGTCACAAAGAGTTATTTTTGATATTTTAGTTGACTCTGTTATGGAATGCAAATTCCATGACTTTGATACTTTAATCCAAATTATGGGGAGATTGTATATAGTTTTTCAAATCACAAGGGAGTTGTGTAAAAAAGCGTTAAATCATAGGAGGATAAATTGTATTTTACCCTTAAGAAAATTGAGGGGCGCAAATATGAATTATGTGACCAATCAATAAAACTAAGAAACTTACTAGTCATATTCAGAATTCTTAAAAGAATTGCCCACCTCACCATCACCATAGCTCTGCCCTGATCACGTATGCTTTCTCTTCCCACTCCAATAGTGTTAGAACTAATAGATGTAATTTTGTGTAACGACAGTTCTAACTTATGCCTCATCAGGAACAGACCGTAGAATATATGGAATACTACAAGCTATTTATTGACTAGATTAGGAATTCTTACTTTCAAATAATAAATTCCTAGAGTTTTCTTCCAAAATCTTACCATAATTTATAATTGGGAATAATATCAGATCATATATTCTGATTTAATTGATTGATTAAAAATATTAACCAATTATTGACCAAAAGTGAGTTAGTTAATTAAGATACCAATCAATACCAGGAATTAATCTTGTGGATCACATATGCCTTTAAGGAGGCAAGTTTTACATTCTCCTATTTGGCCCAAATATAATGGTCAAATAACTCAATAAGTGATAAGAAATTTAATGGAATAGCTGATAGGTCATAATTTATGGCTAAATTTATAATTATTTTTTCCTTGATTTTAGCCAAATATTATTTTAATTGATAGATTCTACTTGTGCCAATTGTAGGAAAATGAGCAAAATGTGATAAAAGGGGTAATTTTCCAAGAATTATTGGCACGTCTAGAGAAGACGGGATTCACGCATGGCAGTTTTTCCTAATTCAACCCGAAGACTTACGAAGCATGTTTCCAAATACAGTTGAGAAACATCTTAGATTATTAGGAAATATCTTCTTTTTAGGAAAATGTGGAAGTTCAATGTATTTTCGAAATTAGAAAATAGGAAAAGAAAAGGCCGGCTCCCGTTTGATTACTACTTCTTAGGGAAGAAAAGAGGAGGCCGGCAGACTAGTAGTCGTATTCTTTTCCTTCTTTTCGGCCGTAGGAGACAATGCGAAACATTCTCTTCTTCTCCATGATGGGGAGCTAAATTCCCTTTTTCTAGTTGAAGGTCAATTTGAGAATTCGCTTCCAAATATCTGTGAGATTGAATTATTTTATTTATTTCTTTTATTCATTGGTATTTGTACGTTTTCTAATTTAACTTCTTATGATTGTTATGTTATTTGAATGTCGAGGGCCCGATATTCGAATTAACCTAATAATCTACTGCCAGATTAATTGATTGAATCTGTAATTGTTCAATTGATTAATACTAGTGGCGACTAGCTTGATTGGTTTCATGTTAGGGAAACGTATGATCTAAGTTAAGCGAACCCTCGTAGCGTGTTTGTTGGTTAGGATTGGGCTTTTCTAATTCTTATTGCATCAAGAAATTAAATTCTATGATCATATCTAAGGTTATTTCTTGGTTAGGGAAATAGTTAATGGTTGTACCTTGGCTATCGAAAAAGTAAGGAAAGACTGGTCGTTTATCGTGTGTATGACAACTGTAACCAATCTATTAATGAGTAATTGAATTATTTTTGTATTGATGATCAGTTGAATGGACCGTGTCTGAAAAGTTGCACCTTTGGCTAGAGTCGTACTTATTATTGATTAATTCCTGTTATTTTCGTTAGTTGTTTCATTAGTTGGTTAATTAATTATTTTATATTTTCTAAAACTCCCCATACTCTGAATTCTAGAAGAAACGAATTATCCCTAATCCCTGTGGATTCGACCCTACTCATCGCTCAATACAAAATTTATATTTTTCTCAAATAGGTATTTATTATTGTACAGGCTCGACACCTATCAATAGCCATAAGTCTTTAATATCACCCAGAAAATTCAAGAGTTATGTAATAGTTATTTAGTCAAAAATGGTGGCATAAGAATATAATAACTAGATCAGCCTTTGTGGTGCGTTAAATTATAACATAGATCATGTTAGGTTGGATTGTAAGTAGGAGGTCTTTGATTCAAAACCTCAGACTTAAAAAAATAGAAAAAATTTAAATTTTCATTATGAAAGATTTTTTATCTCTCACTATTTTAAGGATAACTTAATCTAAAAAAATTGGATAACTTAATCTGTAATTCCAGGTGGGTTTAACTTTATGTGTTTATTTAACAAGGAATTATTCAAGTGATTGAATTAAGGAGGAGGGATGGGTTGAGTTGTTCCGAGAAGGGGGTGTAAATAAGAGAATTCGAGTTTGAACTCTCCCATTTACACTAAATTAAAAAAAAAGTGATTGAATTAAGGACTTTTAGTCAACATATAGTTGACTTCTTTACAACTTTGTATACTTAGGAGGCAAGTCTTTGTAGTCCTTAGTTTGAGAAACAACCTAAACTACAAAAAAAAAAAACAACTATACTTCTTGGGACGTCAAGTTTTCTAGAAGTCTCACAGCGACGAAACATTTACCCTTGAATTGATTTTTCACTTTTTGTTTTGTTATGGTTTTAGCTTACCCTTAACTAAATATACGTTCCTTTGCCATCCAAAAACGAAATTAACTAAATAATCTCTCAGCATTAATTTTTCAAACAGAACAACCCAAATAGATTATCCCAATTTCGCTTAGCTTCTGCAGGACGGCTTACTTGACGAAAAGAAAATTCAATCTCAGCCTTCCTTGATCGCGAGACGAAAGCCGTCCTTTCGTTTTCACAGGTCGATTGTTGACTTCCAGGTCCTATCGGTCTTTTTCCAAACGAAATATCCGAGCAATTACTCTACCCGTGGCTTACAAAAGAAGCAGCAAGAAGAGAAAAGACGACAAAAAGTAAACCAAGATTTTATAATTTAACCGTGTAAAGCTTTGCTAGCTACAATCTACAACTTCTATTTTTGATTGCCAATTTTTTGCATCTAAAATAAGAAGAAAATATTAAAACTCAAAAAAATTTTGAGTGCAAAATTTTTTTTTGCTTTTTCCGTGAATATATTTTTCAATTACTTTTCTACCTCACACGCATTAAATCATTATAGTATATTTTTTTATAAGAACTCTAGAAAATAGCAATTCAAACGAGTTTTTTTATTAGAAGCCAACTAACCATGTGATCCAAAACGCGTACGGTCGTAATTACAAGTATAAATACTATGGACAGAAAAAGGCTAGGATAGGGAGCCATCTTTGCATATTTTTATTTTCTCCTTCAAGCTTATTTTCAATAATTTCCCCTTCAAGCTATGCTATCATGTCAAATTGCTAATTTCTTGAATAAATGATTTAATCAATTTGTCCTTCTAACTATAAAATTGGTTGATATAACTCTAGGTTACTAAGACATGAATTTTTCATTCGCTTCTTGATACACATTAATTCCATTAGAGAAACAGATAGGAGTTTACTTGAGATATTATTTAGAATAATTACTATAGCATTTTTTATGATGTGATGTATATGAGATAAAAAGGTGTGTTGTAAAATATGTTTGTGATGTAAACAAATTATTTTCATACAAATAAAGGCTATCCAAAATATATTTTTTAAATAATAAGTTAGTTCAAATTAAAAAATGCCAATATCAAAACTCAAATACACCTTAAGACCCTTTTGGGGTTCTACCATCTACGCTTAAAAAGGACTAGAAGACTAGTCTGTAATGTTAAATGTATATCTCTTATCATAGTTGAAAAGACTGCAGAACTAGTTGGATTTAGTAGCCAGGGAGTTGAAAAAATATTTGAAAAATTGCCATTAGATTAGTCATCCAAAGTTTACAGCCTCAAACCCTAAAATCCACTTTTTGAGAATCGTTGATGTCTGTATTACAATTTTCTATCAAATTTTTTTTTACATTTTTTGTAAACATATTTTTTAATTATTTTTTTACATCATATATATCAAGTCGCTATGATACATCTTTCTACAAAAACTCCAAAAAATATCAATCAAAACTGGATGTTAAAGCCATCCCCACATATAGCTAATATTATTCACTCCGTCCATGCCATTTCCAATCCTGATTATTGGACTTCGTCTTTCAAACACGTTCAATTAAAATAGTTCAAGTCTTTCCAGAAATTTGACGGTTTATTAGCGTACAAAATTTTTTGGACTTAGTCACAAACATTAATGGAAGTTAGCGAGTACTAGATGACACCACAAATATTCTAAAAAAAAAAAATACTTTTCCTAAGTTACTTTTTCTTTTGCCCCACTTTTTGTTTTTGAAAAAAGTCCACCACACACCTGTTTTTTATCTTTCTTTTGAGGAGGAAAAAGTCGCATCATATTTCTGTATATATAGGAAGGCACTTGCACGAGAATCTACACAGACAGATTCACCAAGCTTTGAGAAAATCTAAAAATGTCTCGACTGCAATATGATGGTGCGCATTGTATCAGTTTCTGTTATATAAATGAGGTACGTATTGCCTCAGTTTCTCCTATACGAACGGGCAGATCTTTATTGCTCATACTTGACACCTTGCATCATGATCGACATTACTTTGGTTATCATACTTGACACCTTGTATCCTCTGTTGTGCATTAGTTTGGATTGTTTTGGTTCAGTTCAGTTTAGTTTATTTGAATGTTTAGCTAAGCAAGTGAATCGAAGTTGCTTTTCCTTTAGTGTGTAATTTGAATGGACTAAAGTATCAAATCGACGGAACTTGTCCTTTGTAATAGAGCTGACTAAAATCTCAAAAGTACCCAGATATCAAGAAGGAACATATTTATTAATCATAGGGAAGTTATGTGTAGATTTTGAAAATCATAAAAGGGTTGCGTGAAAAAGCACTAAATTAGAGTAGGTTAAAAAGTTATGCATACTACATTTCTATATCTTGACCATTTCAACCATTTTAGTTTCTGAATAAGAGCAATCTAAACATTTCAACTAGTTCTGTTACAATAGACAACTTCGACAATTTTGAAACTTTAGTCCAAAACATGAGAGAGGGTTATGTATAGTTGTTATAATCTTAAGATGATAATGTTGAAAAAACACTAAATCAAAGGAAGGTGAAGTGTAATTTATCCTTTTCTTAATGGTCTATGAGTGTGATGTCATAATTTTTTATTGGCTAAGCATGGGGTTAGAACGTGTATAAAATAAACAAGTTACAAACTTTTTTTCAAAAAACAAAAAGCCCATGCTTTATACGTAGATATAGCTATTAAATGAATCAAACTATTCACAAGGTCTAGTTTGGCAAGTTTGGCTAGTATAAGCTTGATTTTAGCTTGTTCATTTAATTAAATAACTCGAGTTCAAATTCAAAACCAATCTCGTTTATTAAACGAGTCAAAGCAAGCTCGGGTCACTAACAATTTGTTTAGACTCTGTTCATGCATTTGTCAGAGCAAGTATGTCTAATTTTCCATTTAATTCATATCAAGATTCTTCCACAAGTTTTATTACGAGGTGCAACAATGAAAATATAGATCAAATCAATTGCAACAACGAGAATATGGATGATATTAGTGATCTTTGTTCTCATGATGAATGCGAAGTCTTATCTGTATTTCCTCTATGATTATGTACAATTGGTCTGTCTTGATTGTTTAGAATTTATTATGTAAGGAACTTTGGCACATTCTTATATTTGGTGAAAATTTTCTTATTTAATTGGTTGAATAAAATTGGTTAAATTTGTTGAGTTGCAATTTATATGAGATTTTCAAGTTGATTCGAGGTTTTTTGGGCTTGGGTCATTTGTGCTATAATAGTCAAGCCCGAATTTGCGATTTTCTTTAACCAGTCCAGCGCGAGCCCAATGTTAAGCTTGCCAAATAAATGAGCCGAGCTTAAGCGTGGCTAGTGAAATAAACGAGATGAGCTCAAAAGCCAATTCTTAGCTCAACCTGGTTCGTTAACAGCCATGTGGACAGATTCTTTTTTGAATGTCTTTAGAATTCGCAGAATGAGGCTAGGCTTTCTGTTGCATTTTCTCGTGTGAGAATGCAGAGGAGGATTCTCTCATTTCAAAATTCATAGAATAACTAGCTTTGGTGCAGCAATTCATTATAGGCCTTGCCGCTAACTTATTGGAGCTACTTCTAAATGGGGGTATGAATGAATCTAATCAAATCGATCGAACAACATCCTGGTATTCAAGTTTAACCTAATCAAACCGATATATTGAGCTGAAGTCAAACAAGTTTTTATTGAATCGAGCTCGAGTAATCTGAATTTTTACCTATAAATTGCAATTTTATACTAACAGTTGAGCCTTCGTTTGGATTGTTATTTTTAAGAGTTTTTGTAGAAGAACGTATTGTAGCGATTTGATGTATGTGAGGTAAAAAGATGATTGGGAAATATACTCACGGAAAACGTAGAAATTTTCAGCGGAAAGTCACAATCCAAACCTAAATACAAAATATTGTTGAAATTTGGCTTGATTAGTAGGCAAACCAAACTTGGAAAAAACTCTTATCAAATTGAATTCAATTTGAATATCAAATAAATTGATTCATCTTTTAGTCCTAATTCTAAGAACTAAACTGATTCAAACAAGACATGTAGGTTATAGTCCGGAACTCTTCCGCATTAAGACGCTTGGTTGGATCCTAAGTCAATGACTTATTTGGTTAAGTATAATGACTCATTTGGTTCTATTAATTGTAACCAAATATTTCATTTGTAAATATGTTTTGTATATACCTGGCAATTGGGCGGGTTGGATGGGTTTTGGGCGGGTTGATATTGGGTTTTTACTTAAATGGGTTATACCCAACTCGCCCAACTTTAAATTGGGTTAATTTTGGATTGGGTCATTTCAGACCTAAGACCCAAATATGACCAAATATATTAATTAATAGATTTTGATACATAAATTCTCTCATATATATTTTTACATACAAATTTTTTTTTTCACACACATAAATACATTTTCACACATTAAAACAATTTTGTTCCAAGTTGGATATAGTATGAAAAAATGGTATACCAATATTAAACAAGATCCAATCACGCCTTAATTAGAATAGTCTAGAGGCTCCCTAAAATTGTGTATTTTGTACTTGGCAAAGCCAAGAACTATAGAGGATAGACAGACCGTCTAAATTTTCTAGATTAGGCTTAGATGCGCAATCAAGTTGCCTGTGTCAAACCTCATCCAATTAGGTCATCAATAATTATCCATTCGGAAGTTAGACATTAATTGATATTCAAAACAAAATGAAGGTGGAATGCGATGATGATAGCGTGGAAACCTAGTGAAATTGCGATACCCAATTCTACGTCTTTTAACTTTGTTTTGGACTAGTGAGAATGAAGCATAAATAGTCGAACTTGATTAGTTATTGAAACTCGAATTCTAATTGGATTCTGTCCAGCAACAGCATAACTTTATTTGTTTTTTTAAGTTGGGTAATGGGTACCTAACTTAATTACTCAAATCGCCCAAAATATATGTGGGTTTTTATTATCCAACCCAAATTTACCCAACACCCAATTTACCCAATCCAACCTCTCAAATTAGTGGGTGGGTTGGGTGGGTTGTTGGGTTTTAGGCATAATTGCTAGGTCTAGTTTTGTACAAGTAATTTATTTTACTTGTCCAGGATTGAAAGTAATTTGTGTGACCTAGTTAATTAGTAAGACAATTCATTTGTAACCAAGGATTCACAGGTTGAGTCATATAGCGGATAAATGGAAAATCACTATTGATCCTTTGAGTGAAAAATAAGAAAAATTAAAGCAATTTGTGTAACATAAATTTCTTTTTCTGTAAGATTGATTTTATTTTGGTCATCAATGTATATCCATTATATCAAGAGGTAAGAGTAGCCATATCGTCTACTATACCCTAATGGTTTCTTCTTAGTCGTTAAAAAAGTTTAAGAGTGAAGTGATCAGGTAACAGGTCATTGCACGATTTGAATTTCTTCCTTTCTTTCTTTCTTGTTTGGCTGAGAATTATAGGCTATAGTTTCGGATTCTTGTTCAGTCAGGTTATAGGTTGATTACATGGTTGGTCAGAAGCTGTGAGCACATACGATCTAGTTAGTCATCAACAAGACACTGTGATAAGCACAGGTAATTGTTGTCAAGGAGGTTCCCACTAATTAATATGTTGATGAAAGTATTACCAATATTACTCAAGCCTGTTTGGATTGCTATTTTTTGAAGTTTTTATAGAAAAATATATTATAGGGATTTGATTTATATAAAGTAAAAATGTGATTGAAAAATGTATTCATGGAAAATATAAAATTTTTTTGAAAAAAAATGGCAGTCCAAACAAAGATAATTTTATAGTTAAAATTTCAAATTGATCTATCTCACAAATTTGAAAATCTTTTGAAAAACTTGAATATTATTTTCCACTTTCTCGACAAAATGCACGTCGAATAGAAAGGTGATAGAAGAATATGTCTGACAATTTTCTTCGAAAAATTTAAATAATTGCAGTATAAATTAGATTATAGAGAGTAATTTGTTTCATTCATATCCTTTTCTTAATTCATTTTCCGTAAAGGTTTCTTGAAATATGCAATGTAACACTTGTTAGAAGAAGTGTACATATTACGAAAAAAAAAATGATTTCTATACATGCCAAAATAATCTGTCAATATCAATTTTTCAAATAGAACAAACCAAATAGATTATCCCAATTTCGCATAGCTTCTGCAACACGGCTTAATTGACGAAAAGAAAATTCAGTCATAGGCTCTTAGCCTTCCTTGATCGCCAGACGAAAGTCGTCCTTTCGTTTTCACAGGTCGATTGTTATAATATTCACAGGTCGATTGTTGCCTTCCAACGCTTCTAATATTCTATTTCTAAATTAGTCTTTATTTCCTGTGTCGCTTAACTTGTCGGTTTGATTAAGTTTATATTATCAAAAAGTCAGAGGCGACGTTGCAATTATACAAAAAAATTACAGAGGGGATAGAAACTGATTTAAGGGCAAAAGATTCGAAGCAATCTTCCAAACGAAATATCCGAGCAATTACTCTACCCGTGGCTTACAAAGGAAGCAAGAGGAAGAGAAAAGACAACAACAATGTAAACCAATATTTGATAATTTAACCGTGTAAAGCTTTGCTAGCTACAACCTACAACTATTTTTTATTGTCATTTTTTTTTTTGCATCTAAAATAAGAAGAAAATATTAATACTTAAAAATTTTTTGACTTCAAATTTTTTTTATATATTTTTCGTAAATATATTTTTTAATTTTCTTTTTACCTTACCTGCATCAAATCATTACAGTATATTTTTCTATGAGAATTCCAGAAAATAGCAATTGAAATGAGTTCTTTATTAGCAGCCAACTAACCATGTAATCCAAAACGGTCGTAATTACAAGTATGACTACTATGGACAGAAATAGGCAAGGATAGGGAGCCATCTTCGCATTGTTTGTCTAATGGAATTAATGTGTATCAAGAAGTGAAAACATTTAGTAACCTGGAGTTATATCAACAAAATTTACAGTCAGAAGGACAAATTGATTTAATCATTTAGTTCAAGAAATTAGCAATTTGACATGATAGCATGGCTTGAAGGGAAAATTATTGAAAATAAGCTTGAAGGAGAAAATAAAATGTGTGTTTGGATAGGAGTTTATTTGAGATATTATTTGGAAAACTTTATTGTAACACTTTTTTGTGATGTGATGTATATGAGACAAAAAATGATTAAAAAGAAAAAAAAAATGTATTGCAAAATGTGTTTGTGATGCAAGCAAATATTTTTTGTACGAATGAAGGCTATCCAAAATATATCTTTTTTTAAATAATAAATTAGTTGAAATAAAAAAAGTCAATATCCAAACTCAAATACACCTTAAGTCCCTTTTGGGTTCTACCATCTACGCTTAAAAAGGACTAGAAGACTAGTCTGTAATATTAAACGTATATCTCTTATCATAGTTGAGAAGACTACAGAACAAGGTTGGATTTAGTACCCAGGGAGTTGAAGACATATTTGAAAAATTGCTATTAGGTCAGTCATCCAAAGTTTAAAACCTCACACTCCTTTCAAAAAACAAAAACTCACACCCTAAAATCCACTTTCTGAGAATTGTTGATGTTTGGATTGCAATTTTTTACTAAAAATTTTTTATGTATTTCGTGAATAAATTTTTCAATCATCTTTTTACATCATATACATCAAACCGTTCCACTATATTTTTTTACAAAAACTCTTAAAAATAACAATGCAAACGGGATGTTCAAGCCATCCCTATGTATAGCTAATATTCACTCCTTTCATGCCATTTCCAATCCTGATTATTGAACCGTCTTTCAAACACGTTCAATTGAAATGGTTCAAGCCTTTCAAGAAATTTGACGGATTATTAGAGTACAAAAATTTTTGGACTTACTCACAAACATTAATGGAAGTTACCTAGTACTAGATGGCACGTACTAGATGACACCACAAATATTCTTAAAAAATATATATATATATATATATATGTATACACCTTCCCTACATTACTTTTTCTTTTGCCCCACTTTTGGTTTTTGAAAAGTCCACCACACACTCGTTTTTCTCCTTTCTTTTTAGGAGGAAAAAGTCCCATCATATTTCTGTATATATAGGAAGGCACTTGCACGAGAATCTACACAAACAGATTCACCAAGCTTTGAGAATATCTAAAAATGTATCGAGCGCAGTATGATGGATACTACGAGCCTTGTTCTTCAAAGGTGCCAATATTCAGTCTAGCGGCTAGAGTGGCAACCTTTGCTTCTCTCGTAGTAACAGTTGTGATTCTTCAAACTAGCAAAGCTACCCTAAATACTGAATTCAGACTCACTTACTCAAATACTACTTGCCTTTTCCACTCTTACAGGCAAGTAGTAACTACAAATTAGCTAGGACAAATTGTTCGAGACAGTTCATGGTTCATATCAGGCTGTAACACGGCTCCAAATCTGGAACTTACTTCCGAAATTTATTTATTTTCGGCTAAAATTTTGAATGTCATTCATCACAGTTCATCAGTACCGCAAAAAACTAGTTGGCTTATACCTATCAAGATTTAACTTATAAACGCATTTCTTTTTTTTTGGCAGGTACATGTTTTACGTTTCGATATTGGGATTGGTGTACACTGTGATGCAAATTCCTCTCGCTGTGTACTACTTTAGGGCCAGAAAGCGTCTTATAGAGCACTACTGCTTGCTGCATATAGATTTTTTTGGTGACAAGGTAAACTAGCTAGTAATCCACTCCAACAGATCCATTTGGATTAGCTATTTTTTGGGGTGTTTTTAAAAATTTTTACTGTAGCAGAGTTTTTAGAGTATATTTTGAAATATTTTTAGAATATATTTTGGAATATTTAAGAGTAGTGAGGTTTTTAGAATATATTTTGTGATATTTTTAAATATTAAAAAAAATTAACACTCTTTTTAAGAGCAAATTTTAGAGTACTTTTTAAAAATATTTATAGTATTTGAAAAACTAATTTTTGAAAAACTCAAGGATCCAAACCATAGTTATTAAACCCGGCCCAGAGGGGAACCCAGCGAAAGAGATGGGTGAACGGGTTACTGGTTTAACTAGTGGGTGAGTGGTTCAACCGGTGGGTCACGAAATATATTTAAATGTTATGTTTCATAATTTTTGATATGGTTAAAACTATAATAAATTATGTCATAGTAAATGCTCAATTAATCTAATTTATTATAGAATCATTAATTCTTATAAGAATTAACAAAACCTAAATTCAATTAGTAATCCATCAAATTTCAAGTATAAAATTTTATCTAAGTATAATTATCTAGTTTATTTATGAATTTTAAATGTAAAAGATTATTAGGAACGATATTTGCCTTTAGAATGAATTGTGTGATATGTTATTTTTTAAATTCATTTCATAATTTATAAAGTTTGGGGAAAATAAAATTTATTAAAAGATTCCAAAGAAATTTTGTTTTGGAAAATTAAAATAAGAATAAAAGTCTAATATATATATATAAAAAAAGACTGAATAATCAACAAGTGAGCTGTTGGTGTAATGGTTGTTGTGTTTCCTTAAATACAAGAGGTCGCTGGTTTGAGGCATCACTCCAGCATCTCCAAACATTTTTAACATGCAAACCAGGTTTCCTACGAAATCGGATGGTTCAACGGGTTGTTCGAGGCATCACTCTAGCATCTTCAAACATTTTTAACATGCAAACCGGGTTTTCTATAAAACCGGATGGTTCAACGGGTTGATCGGTTGAACCGCAAGTCTGTTGAAAAGTTAACGGTTCACTTGCAGAAACGATCTAATTAGCGAACCAGTCCGGTTCAATGCCCAGTTCACCGGATTGACCGGTCGAACCATTGGGCTAGACCAAGTTTAATACCTATGATCCAAACAGACTTGTCAAACACCCTTATCACATATAAGGGTGCGTGATAGTTAAGATATGTATAATTTGGTGGGATAACTAAAACTTGCATTGCAATTTAGTTCTAACCGAAGGCTTTTTACTTCTTTTTTTTTATCGTAACGATAATATTTCTATAACTTACTCTATCTTATTTTTGGGGGAGGGAAACCTAATCGACGGGGAAACACCATTGGAGGAAATCACTGAAAGTGGCAAGCACAAATAGTGGCTGGTGGGAGGCAAGTAATGTATTATGCCTAATGGTGAAAGAGGAAGGCTTTTTACTTCTTGTATTATGCCTAATGGTGAATTAGTAACTATTCCGACCACACTTTTGGAAGTAATGTACAAAACAACTTGAAGAGTGCGGATGGTTAATTATTTACTCTAAAGTCTAAAAAAAAAAGTTTACCAAAAAGTAAGTGCAAATATATAATGGAAATATGTATAAATAAGTCCACTTTTGTGATTGAGTTTGTATTAGAAATGAACGAAATCGTAAATTTTAAAGGGCAATGTGCTATCGGTGAAGGTGTTATCTATCAGAATGATTCAATGGTCAAAAGACTCAAAACACAAAAAACCAGCAATTCGGAATGATATATCAGAATGATTCAATGGTCAAAAGACTCAAAACACAAAACTAGCAATTCAAGTACCTATTGAACCACCAGCCTTCGGACCGGTGGCGACCACTAAGCCATTTAAGGCTTGGTGGGGATATTAAGTGGCTTCTTAAAAAATTCAGACGGGTACGCAGTATACCTATCTGGTCTAGTGATAGTTCAGCCCCTATCGATCCCCCTAGACCTAGTTGGATCTCCTCCTTAAATTAGAATAGTGTAGAACACTATAGATAAAAGTGACTATTGAAAAAAAAAAAGTACCTATTGTAACCTTGCAAATGTGTGCCTGAGTGTGTTTTTTATATTACTGCCGTATAAATGGTAGTAGTATACTACCGTATAAATGGTAGTAGTATACTAGTACCTAAAGGACAAATCAGAAAAGGCCGTTTTTTACTTTGAAATTACAAGACGTTTTGGCTCACTAATATCAGCATGTAGATATATATCTTTTGTTAGATATTTCTTAATTCACGCACTAATTTTTAGTATTGGAAATTGTGCATTTAGATCATGTCACTGCTGCTAGGAGCAGGAGTTGGTGCAGGATTTGGTGCAACCCGCGACCTAAACATGGCATACCAGACAAGTAAGCTCTTCTTTGATCTAAGTTATGTCGCAGCAGTATTCATCCTCATTGGATGTTTAGGTTCTGCAATTTCTTCGATCTTTTCATCTTTAGCCCTTTCTAGGGATGAATAGTCGCGAAGAAGAAGCAACAGCAATACTACATGTACTTTTTGGGGTTCTCGTTCAATTTGCCATCTCTTATTTGTTTGGTAGAACGTTCAACACAAAATCGAGGATCATTTTTACTCGCCTTCTGGGACTATTTCAATTTTATTTGATTGTGTTTTTCGCAGCTTATTGCCATGACAAGCATCTAAATGCGCAAAACACACAGCAAAGTTTTCCAAGAAGTATTTAGTGGATTGCCAAAACCGTTCCCCTTCACATAATGTCCTTCCTGGAAAAACCAAAATTTCGGATTACTTGCTCTATACCCTCTAGTGCATGGATACTTCCAGGAGGACTTCAATCCAGTGAAATAATACCCAAACGAACAGTGACGAAAAAATAACCTGAAAGAACTAATTTAATAAGTAGCTGTTGTTCTTCCAAAATCTTATCATAATTTGTAATTGAGAATAATATCATACCAGATATTCTGATTTAATTGATTGATTAAAAATATTAACCAATTATTGATCAAAAGTGAGTTAGTTAATTAAGATATCAATCAATACCAGGAATTAATCTTGTGAATATTCATAAAGAAATGAATGCCGGACTCTTTCTTTCACTGCTAACCCCAAGAAGTTTCTTAATGCTGATACTTTGTGTTTCGTCGAGCCTTGATCGAGTCAGTCGGAAGCCATACCTATGACTTCCTTCCTGCCTCTCCAGTCAAACTCATGTTTGTTGAAAGTCGCTATGAAACCCCTACTACTTACTTTCTTTATTCAAAAGGCGAACAGCACCCCCCCCCCCCCCCCTGGCTCTCAAGTCTTTCCCTAGCTTGAGAGCTAAAGTGAACCAGGCAAGTTTTACATTCTCCTCTTTGGCCCACATATGATGGTCAAATAACTCAATAAGTGATGAGAAATTTAATGGAATAGCCATAAGTCTTTAATATCACCCAAATAATTCACTAGTTACGTAATAGTAAAAAAAATGGTAACACAAGAATATAGTGACTAGATCATCCTTCATGGCGTGTTAAGTCAAACATAGATCATCGTCATGTTCGATTGTAAGTAAGAGATTCTTGATTTAAAACTTTCTATTTAAAAAAAAAAACTAGAAAAGTTAAATTTTTCATTATGAAAAATGTTTTATCTCTCACTGTTTTAAGGATAACTTAATCTGTAATTTCAGGTGGATTTAACTTTATGTGTTTATTTAAAAAGGAAGTATTCAAGTGATTGAATTTTGGGAGTGGGAGGGAAGGGAAGGAGTATAAGTAAGAGAATTTAGATTCGAACCCTCTCTCTTACACTAAAAAAAAAAAAAAAAATTTTAAGGACTTTTAATCAGTGTATAATTGACATTCTTTACAACATTATATACTTAGGAGCAAGTCTATGGAGTCCTAGTTTGAGAAACAACCTAAACTACCAAAAAAAAAAAAAAAAGATCTATAACATCAAGTTTTCTAGAGGTCTCACAGCGGCGAAACCTTTACCCTTGAATTGATTTTTCACTCTTTGTTTGTTATGGTTTTAGCTTACCCTTAACTAAATATACGTTTCTTTGCCACCTAAAAACGAAATTGAAAAAAGGAATTAAAAGTATAAATTATAATATTAAAATATTACGGCTTGGATTGAAAATCATTTGACTTTTTTTTCATATCACTTGCCATTGCATTTTTATATGTGAGATATGTGAGATATTGAATTTGTTGAACAACTTGTTTAGAGCAGAATAAGTAAATTTTTTTCCTAAATAATGCTATCTAAACGACAATCAACAGCCGTATTGATTCCGACACACTTATTTCACAACGTAAGACAAATCATTGTAACTAAATAAGAGTATTTTCTAGAGTCCTTCCAATTGTTTATAGTAAATTGTTTATTCTCGCCTTTTATCCCCAGATGAGATAAAAGTAGTTGGCAAATTGGAAGGACTCAAGAAAATACTCTTACTTAGTTAATTGTAAAAATGATGGTCACATAAACAATTTACTTTTATCGAGTTTAATGTCGCAAGCCAATTGACATTGGAGGAGAAAACCTGACTTTTTTTTTTTAAGGAAATAACAATATTGATACTTGCGGTTTTTCTTGGGGATATTGGGCATCAACAACAATAAACTTGTATAATTTTAAATACCCAATTCATTCCATAGAAGAGAAGACTTGAATTTGGTGAGAAATACCAATTGACACTTATCATCATTAATGCGACATACATAATATTTAACTACTGTCTACTTGTGGCTCACTTTTCTCTAAAATATCTTTGGCAAATTGGAGTTTTGATTGGAAGCTGATTTCATTTTCCACCCCTTTGAGGTTTGAGATCTTATTCTGATCGTCTCTTTGGGGACATCTAAAAGAATTGGAACGACATAGCTAGAGATCTTATTCTAATCAAATACCTGGAGATATGACATTTGTTTTGTCATCTAAGATGCTTTATAAACTTCAACTATACAGTTAATTTATCACTCTCCTTACGAACAATTCACCATCATAATAATTGGACTTCGTCATTCAAACACATTCAAGAAAGAAATGCTACAAGCCTTTCCAGAAACACGGCAATATCATCAAAGCCATATTACTGGACTTAGTCGCAAGCACTAATGGATATTACCTGGTACTACTAGGTGATATCTGAAGCTGCATATATATAGAGGAATTGGCACTTGCACAAACGCTGGGGGAAAAATCTCAAAAAATGTCTCAATTTCGATATGATAGGTACGAGGAGCCTCATTCTTCAAAAATGCCAATGATTGGTCCAGCGGCTAGAGTAGAAACCTTCGCTTCTCTCATAGTAACAATTGTGATCCTACAAATTAACAAAGTTACCTTAGACACTGGATTCAAACTCACTCACTCCTGCCTGTTTTATTGTTACAGGTATACAATTTGTAGTGCTCTCAACAATTTATCAAATTAAGGGCCTCGAGGCAATTGCTGATTGCGGTTTATATATGCCGTCCAGATTGGACCATGTTAGCTTGGCTCAATCTCTGGATCATTAGACTCATATTTTTTATATAGTTTTTTTCTCAATTTCAAAGTTGAGGCCTTGAAAACTAAATCAAGTCATGTCAGCTCGACTATATCCTGGTGGGGTGTTCATTCTTTGAAATCACGATTTTGATTGCAGAGACCGATTAATGAATGATCTTAACTGATTTCATTTTTATAACCAGATGGATGAATTTGATTGTAAGACACAATTTTCAAGGACCGTCTAAAATGTATGTATTACTATATTTTTGCAGGTTATTAGCTTGATAGGGTGTTAATTGTTAGTAATTTTATTGTTAATTTTCCTCTTTGATCTTGCCAAATATTACTTTAATATTTTTATATTTGGTATTTAAACCCAATTTCAGAAATTGGAGCAGAAACCTTCTTGAGAAGATTATTGTGAAACTCTACACAATTGGCCCACATGCATGGTATAAACCAACGTCCATTCCTTTTGCTGATGAAGAAGAATTGAATTGCATTTGGCTAGCCAACATATCAATTTGGTGGGGACTGCGAAGAATTAGTATTGTCTGTGCCTTTTGTTTGCTTTCTTATAGTAGTAGGATAATTGCTTTCTTGTGATCGTGTGCATTTGGTCAAAGGAAACCCGACAAACAAAAGTTGATTTTTGCTTTTGTTTTCGGTGGGATTGATTAGATAGAAAAAAAAAAGAATGGTTTCTTTTGTGGACGGGGGGTGAAGTTTTCCATTTGGCTTGTTTTTATGTTTGCAGAGAACAATAGACTAGTTCCTCTCTAAAAAAAACTAAAACTCCTCTCTTTTCCTCCGTAGAGAGAAACTAGTCTATTGTTCTCTGCAAACATAAAAACAAGCCAAATGGAAAACTTCACCCCCCGTCCACAAAAGAAACCATTCTTTTTTTTTTCTATCTAATCAATCCCACCGAAAACAAAAGCAAAAGCCAACTTTTGTTTATCGGGTTTCCTTTGACCAAATGCACACGATCACAAGAAAGCAATTATCCTACTACTATAAGAAAGCAAACAAAAGGCACAGACAATACTAATTCTTCGCGGTCCCCACCAAATTGAGATGTTGGCTAGCCAAATGCAATTCAATTCTTCTTCATCAGCAAAAGGAATGGACGTTGGTTTACACCATGCATGTGGGCCAATTGTGTAGAGCTTCACAATAATCTTCTCAAGAAGGTTTCTGCTCCAATTTCTGAAATTGGGTTTAAATACCAAATATAAATATATTAAAGCAATATTTGGCAAGATCAAAGAGGAAAATTAACAATAAAATTACTAATAATTAATACCCTATCAATTTCCCCCACACTTAAATCATACTTGTCCTCAAGCATGGGAATACTAAACTCAACAATGGCTAGCTCTCATGTCATCTATTGCCAAGTTGTGCTTACACCAAAATCAAGTTTTAGTGGCTAAATGTCAAGACATAATTCTCCCGGTTAGCTCCTGAAATCATAGATTCGTTCAATTCATGGCTAACTCATATAAGAAATCAAAATATTAAACTAGCAAAAGTTAGCAGTTGGGTCAACTGACAACCAAAATCTCGACATTGAAGAACAAGGATCAGTAAGCCAACATGATCATAAGCTTACACTTTATATATATATATATATATATATATATTATTCTTTTTTTTTTTGATAAATGCTCAGCCCCAAGCTATTCAAGTCTTTTGACGTGAACTCTGACATTTTTAGATGAAAGAATCCAGTTACTCAACTTTTCACAACTTTAGGACTATCTACTCATAGATATCGCCACTTTTTGACGCGAGAGTCGACACTTGTGGTGAAAACTCCCGGTTATTGGGTGACGACACTAACGGAGTAGAGTCATTTATTAATTGCAATTAAAGCACCAGAATACCAGATAGTTAAAGATCATGGCCCACGTCATCTCCTAACATGGAAAACTGAGATCAACAATCGCCCAATCCACACAACAATTGCTAGTAAAATATTTATATTGCCTAAACATTTTAACCACAATTTGCACCAAGTCATTAAACTCATGATATTCACCAAGATAACATGCTTTTACTTGCCACTTAAACTAAATTCATAGAATAAATCACAACCAGCAATAGAAGAGTGAGTTGCCACATTTATTCATCAAGACAACAGTAAGATAAGCAGCAAATTTAAAGAAACACCAGTCGAATCCAAACCCCCCCCCACACTTAAAGCACACATTGCCCTCAATGTGATAATTAAACAGTAAAAATAAGAAGAAGGGCAACGAAACTCCCCTGAAATCGTCAAAACAGCGGTGGGTTAGCTGCAAATTGAGGTTCAACACCCACATGGTGCATAAACGCCGCCAAATTTTGCATCATGCTATGCACATTCGCATCAATATTGGTTACCTGAGCCTCCAATCTCTGAACTCGCATCTAGAGTTAGTGCCGGTCATCAGCCCCTGAGGTTGGAGGAGGCGGAGCGGAGGTCGAAGGGCCGGGGTCAGCGCTAGCAGTGGAGAAACGGGCAAAAGATGAACGAGGGGGAATACGAGACGGTCCCGGGGGAGGAATCTCCTACCCGTTGTCACCCTCCCTAGCCAAGCCCATTTTCTCTAGACAAGGGATGTCTAATGGCTCCATTTGATATGCTACATGCAAATCCTGGTTAGAGAGATCAAGCACATGCAAATTAATAGCCAAATGGGTAATATAGGACCCAAGAATCAAGGGGTACTTCTTTTTGGTCAAAACAGACTTGAATTGAGAAGTTAGCCAGCACCCCGAATTAACTTTAATGTTATTATGCATGCACCAAATAAAGAAAAACTCCGACTTAGACAAAATGCCCGAGCTATCTCGCCTGCCTGAGAAACTATAAGCAAAGAAACGCTGGATGTAGCGAGAAGCCGGGTCCTTGAGATAAAAGCTCTTGGACTTTTGGGGGTTGTAAGGAGCACAGTCTATGGACATCTCTTTCCAAATATAGCTATAGTGGGAGAAGAAGGGCTCTATGTAGTCACAAGCACTCTCGGCATACTCACGAGAGTCGGCGTAGGCCCTATCAATAAAACCAAAGGCTAGATTAAAATCAGTAATGGAGTGGTGGAATTCTTGACCCATTAATCGAAAACGAATGACATTGGGGGTAGAGACTGTGTAACCAGTGGAAATGTCAAGCTCAAATGTAGTATAAAACTCCCTAACCAACTCAACAAATGCCGGACAGTCAACAATATATGTGTAGGGATGCCACCCGATGGCATTAATCAAGCGGTCAAAGTCAACTGGTATATTCAAAAGACTTAAGGTGGCGGCGTCCTGATAGCGGCAAGGAATAATTCGCCGTTCACAACAAATAGCATATTGCTGTTTGTCGGCGGCTCTGGTGAAGTTCAAATTACCACCAAAATGTGAAGGGTCAGAAATATGGACGCCTCTCTGTCTCCCAAGGCGAGCTCTTCTCCCAGAGGAAGAGGGATCGTGCAAGGGGTCAGAGGCGGGAATAGTGGGTTGAGGTGGGGGAGGCCGAGAGGTCCTAGGTGTTCTAGACGTAGAAGAAGATCTGGGTTTCACCATTTTTTCCAAATGTCACTCCAATCAACAATAGACAACAATTTTCAACAGAAATTAGAACCAACAGATTCAAAGCAATAACAATTGTAATAACCACTGGGGCCTCTCTATTAGTCAATTGAAACAACAAAATGCACAATTCAAGCCCCCACAGGCTATCCAAATACCCCAATTCAAGCGTCACAGCTGCCTCCTAATTCAACAAACAAACCCAGAAATGACCAACTAAAGGTTCTCAATTTGAGACCCAATTAATGCCCACCAGTTCAATCAATGCCAGAAAACAATCCCAAACAATGCAACAATTAAACTAAAAAGGGCAAAGGACATCCAACCAATTTCACTCGAACAAACTATGAGCAGTGTTAATGTCTAAACAAATCACCAAATTCCAGCAATTAGAGACAATACCACTCAAAATCTCAATAACTGTCTCCAATAATTCAATTAAATTCACCCACAAGCTATAAGCAACGAAAATGTTATCCACACAATTTATGCTCCATAGATGACGTCAATTACTCAATTAGAAAGCAGCAAAGTGGAATTTGGTGAATTCCAAAGGTTACCCACGCAAGCTGGCTGGAGAGGCGTCGGTCGACGCTGGTGTCGCGCATGATTGCTCGCTGGTGGCGTGTAGCTTGGCCGCGGGCGAGCGAGGCAGCGTCGCGTGGTGGTGTTGGCTGTGAGCTTGTGCAGGTGGAGGTCGCGCAAGGAGGAGAGAGCGAAGCGGAGGGAGGCGCGACTGTGAGAGATTAGCGGCGGCGGGCTGAGCTGCTAGCAGCTTAGGCTGAGCTCGCGTGGCGGAGAGATCGATATGGAGAGAGAGAGCTGAGCTGGAGATGAGAGAGCGCGGTGGTGGTGTTGGCCGCGCGTCAGTGGAGAGTAGCTAGCAGCGGCGTGGGCTGCTGAACTTGGCGACCTGAGGTGGTGAGCTTTGCTGTTTGGTGGCTCGCGATGGCAGCTGATGAAGCTTGCGGATAGCGAAGGTGGCGCGCTGGCACAATGGATGAGAGAGGAGGAGAGACGAGCAGAGGGAGGTGGCAGCGGCTGGCGGAGCTTGGCAGTGGCTCGCGCAGGTGGAGGTCGCGCAAGGAGAGCTGGTGGAGAGGAGGCACTGGTCGTGCGGTGTGAAGAGAGAGAGAAGAGGGAGGCGGTGAGGAGCTGGGTGGGTTGTGGACAGTGGTGGCGATGGAGGTGAGACGCACGAAGTGGAGGAGAGAGGTTGGCGGAGCGCGCGAGGAAGAAGAAGAAAGAAAAGGGAAAGAAAGAAAGAAAGGAAAAGAAAAAGAAGAAAGAAAAGAGAAAGAAAGAAAACAAGGAAAAAAAAACTAAACCGAATGTTAAGAAGGGAAGTAATTGTATTTTGATTTTTTGATTTTTTTTTTGATTGCAAAAATTTGAATTTTTGAAAAGAAAAACATAATTGAAGGCTAAAAAGGAAAATAATTTTATTATATATATATATTAACAAAAAATTTTTTGAATTTAAATTTCAAAAATTTAATTTCTGAATTAATTTTATTTGTATATTATTTTTTTCTCAAAAATAATAAAAAAATTAAAAAATAAAATAAAAATAATTTTTTTATTTTCTTTGTTCTAGTTCGTCAAACATGGCGTGGGATTGAATAGATAGAAAAAAAAAGAATGGTTTCTTTTGTGGACGGGGGGTGAAGTTTTCCATTTGACTTGTTTTTATGTTTGCAGAGAATAATAGACTAGTTTCTCTCTACAGAGGAAAAGAGAGGAGTTTTAGTTTTTTTAGAGAGGAACTTGTTCCTTCTCTTGTTCGTAGTTTGCAGGTTTTCTTCAAGAGTTATTTATGTCTTTGAATTCAATTAAATTGTGTGGGAATTTTCTTATGAGACATGGCTAATTTTCTCATCTAGTCAAGGATTAGCGCGAAGATGCAGTCCCAAATATTTGTGAGATCTAATTAATTTTACGTGTTCCTTAATTTGTTAATATTTGCATGTTTTCTATTTTAATTTCTATGGGATTATTTTGTTAATTGGATATCAAGGGCTCGATGTGCAATTTGACTTATTAATCTCCTGTCAAATTAATCAATTAAATCCGTAATTATTTAATTGGTTAATATTAGTGGCAACTAGTATTTTTACATACTAGAGGAACGTGCAATCTGATTTAAATAACCCTCGTAGCATGTTATTAATTTGGGTTAGGCTTTTCTAGTTTTTAAGGCAATTAAGAAATTAATTCCTACGGTTGTACCTAGGAGTATTTCCTGGTTAGAGGTAATCAATGGTCGTACCTTGGTTATCAATAAATTAAGGAAAAGTTGGTTGTCAAAGCTTTTCGGCGACTATAACTAGCCTGTTAATAAAATGAAGTGAACTTTCTTTGCATCAATGATCGGATGAATGGACTGTGTCTGCGTAGTTGTATCCTTGGCTAGAATTTATTTAATTTCTATTTACATTCATATTAATTAATCATTTATTATTGGTTAAATTATTTAATTATTTTTAGTTTCATTCTGATAAAAATCCCCCGTGTCCCGAACTTGAAAAGAATCGAATTTTTTTTCTAGTCCCTCACTACAACAAAAATGACCTTTAACGGCATTTAAAAGTGTCAGTATATATAATCTAAACTAACACTTTACCTTTCCTCACACCTCGGGCAAGTGTTGTCCCTTCCAATGTGGGGATAGGTTCGTACTATTCAAAGGTGTCAGGAAAACTATGCTATTATAGCATACCATTTGCCAACAAAAATTCATTTTTTTAATAATCGAAAGTGTCAGGATATTGTTGAAGTTGTTGAGCTATGCTGACACTTTTAACTGCTCGAAGTTTTTTTTTTTGTTTTTAAACAAAGAAGCAACCTAGTTGTGCTCCCTGCTATACATTCCGTCAATTAGATACCCAAAGGACTTGTAAAATTATTTAAAAGCAAATCATGTAGTAATTTAAAAGCAAATCAATGCTCAAATATCCTTCAACAACAAAAGTAACTAAGTGAAAGGGTTCAAAAGAACTGCAAGCTAACATGAAAACAGCATTGCTATCTAATAAACAAAAGAGAATCAGCACTAAGTCTATAAGAAATTGCAGTGAATAAAGAGAAAGCCAAGCGATTGGTGCTCCAAATGCATCTTGAATTGTTTGCTACAAGTCATACGGTCTAATCAACCTACTCATTAGGTTCCACCGTTACTTGTATATTTATCTCATACCAATTTAATCCTAACACTTGTCCGCCAATATCATCAGATGGATTCTGGCTTGAAACACTGTAGATGACGATGATGGATACCTTAGGCTGTCTACTAAACTTTGACTCAATTATTGCGCTAATTTCTTCAGATCAGCAATGTCTACATCTTGTTGCTTCAATTTATCTTCCATTATTGATAATACTGCCTGCTGCTCAATATTTATATGATGGCACATGCTACGACTTGGGATATCTCTCTACAAGTCAATTGGATTGACACCTTCACTAAACAGCCGGATGTGTTCAAGTTTGTATTGTCCAATGACTTGAGCAAATATGTCATTTCGGCCAACTGAGTCCTTAGTTTCTAGTGAAAGTTTAGCTTGTTTTTCTTTCATTTTACTCTAAAAGAAAAGCAAATATAGTTATTATCAGTTTCAGCATGACTTAAGTAACATACAAACACTCTTAGTTCACTTATCAAATTCTCAACCACCACACTACTCGATGGAGTCCCGTCAGCATGGCTATAAAATTTATCAAACCTAATACACGGAAGTAATGTTCAGGTTGATCATTTTACAAAAAAGAAAGGAAAAATAATATCACCCTTAGTTCCACATCAAACCTAAAACGTCTTTTCACTAATAAGTTTCAGATTAATGACGTAGTAATTAGTAATTGGTAATTTTGAGATCTAGTTATGAATTATAACATGTAACACTTGGTTCTAAGATAGGAAATTCTGAGCTAAGACTAACTTCTCTTTTTTTCGGTTCAGAGCTTAGATAAACTTCTGAGATTCTATCAACAACAGCTATTCCAAGCAATGCAAGTTTTTTATTTTATGAATCCTAATGCCTGCTATGATTCTACATTTTTTCAAGCTTCATTCTGGTGGCCTAAAATCTAGTACTTCCCTTCAAGAGATCACCTCATTTAGAATGCAAATTGACAGCATTGACAATAGTCAGTCCAGATGTTCTAAAAATCAGACATACGATCATTATATAACTGAGAGGGCTGCATAAAAGGTTTAAGAAATGTGGTATAGAATTATTTCTCATAGTACAATCAATTAGATAGCTGAATCCGAACTACGTGAACCACCTTTACAATTAAGGTCATTAGAGCAGCTAAAGGAAAGATATATACAGAGAAAAAAGAGGGAAGTGGTGAAGAGATGGGTGAAATTAAGCCAGCCACAGCCAATAACATCACTCAGAGAGGTCAATAAAAAATCCTTGTTTCGAGGTTGTGAGTCACAGTATATATTTCGAACATCTACTCATCTAGCACCCACCTTTATCCCAGCCAAAGTCTCTGTTTTTACTAGTTTACTAGAGTTAATCACCTTCTTTCTTGCACACTTGCAAAATTCTAACTACAACGTATTTCCACTACCCATCTAGAGTCAATTTTCCCTTCATGATAAAAAAAATGTAAACCAGCAATCCATAGTTTGTTTGATGTTTATATGACATACAGCTATGCTATGACTAATTATAAGCAGAGCATTCGATTCATAATTAGACCGTAGCATATACCAAGAATAAACGTAACTAAGAACAAATTTCACAGGATACTAACTTTGCAGCTAAATAGAAACCTGACATATCCAAGATAAATATTATGTTTAATTCCTCATCTCCCACACCGCCCACCCCCAGATCCCAAATTTATAACAGACATTGGGCTAACGAATATTGCCAAACTTCCAATGCATATACTACAAAATCCTTATATAAATCTAGTAATCAGATTCATAAAGAAAGTTAAAACGCTGTCAAGCAAGATTTGAACTTCACGTTGCCTTAATTAAACTAAAACGTCAAAAGACTATCAATTTACTTCACAAAACACCAAATTGGAGAAAAGGAAAAAAAAAAGCCCTAATTAACCCAGAAAAGCTATAAAGCTGAGAGGGCGGGTAACAACAGAAACATTACCATTCGAACATAAGGGCTGTCGCCGAGGCAAGACTCGCATATGATAGGGAAGTCGGATCGTTTCCCATTTGTCTGCTTCAGCGTCTCTCAATAGTCTGTGCACTATTTTATTAGAATTTCACTCTGCAAAAAAGGTTGAAATTCATAAGTAACCAAAGAAACATAAACAGACGACCCAAACACCACCTGGATCTGCACCTCACCAAAGGTTCGCATTCTACTTGACATTTTATCGAACAAGTTATGGACAACAAATCCATAACAAAATAGTCACATTCTACAAGTATGTATTACCTCCTTTTTGACAGACTCTTCCTTCTCGGATAAAATCAACTCAATATGGCAGGGGGAAGACATGTAGGCTAGCCAAAAAGATCATACATTGAGGTTAATAGACATAATGGACAGAATAGAAAACTAAAAAAAAGTCATCTATCGGACATACGGTTTATTCTTCCATGGGCACGATATGTGCGGCGTCTTTGTTTATGTGCTTGATTCACTTGAATGTGAGAAATGAAAGGTGAATCCACATCCAAGCCTTTCACCTACATAGACAAACCTCTGCATTGCTTTCAGCATTCTTGAGCAAATCCAAAATGAAGCTAGCAGATTTAACAGGCCAGCGACCCTGCCCATTTGAATGCCTATTCTTGGCCTGAGCAGTACGCCCAACACCTCCACAGAGAGAGGGGGAGGGGGGGCTGGAAATGGTGGAGCTGGAAAATGAAAATTTTGGGTAACTGTTTTGACTAAGTGTTTTGGCCGGTAGAATGAAAATTTTGAGTGTTTTAGAGCAAATGAATCTTCCGCTAAAATCAAACGATGCCATTTTGTGTCTTTCTTTTTTTTTTTGGTCCATCTCACATTTTCTCAAGTGTCATGTTAGGTAGTCTAAAAGCATATTATTATTTTTATATCTGATAAAATAAAAAAATTAGAGTATATATTATTGAATTGCTAATAAGTGTCATGATAGGAGTGCTATAATGATACAAACCAGCAAGTGTCCTTATAGGCATGTCAGGAAAGGTCATTTTTGTTGTAGTGCCTGTGGATTCGACCCTACTCACTACTATATACAGAAAATTTATATTTTTCTCGAGCAGGTATTTATTATTGCACAGGCCCGACACCTGTCATAACTTAATATTTATATTTATGATGTTGGTGTCTATATTAATTATGTCATAAGATTACAATAGGAACTAACAATTATAGAAGCCCCCGATCCCAGTCGGGTTGTCGATGTCTTCTAGCAAGTGCCAGAAGTCACTCCCACTCATAACATTTTTTTAAGGCAAAATGAGTTGGATTTTTTGATTTTTTTTTCCTCTATCAAATATGAACGAATAATGAATATTTGTTTTGAAGGTATATGTTTTATGTTTCGATATTGGGAATGGTCTACACTGTGATGCAAATTCCTCTTGCTGTGTACTACTTACGGACCAGAAACCGTCTTGTAGACTGCAAATAGCTAGATGATTTTTATGGTGACAAGGTAAGCTGGTAACCAACCCACGCGTGCAATGATAATGGATATATCTAGGTGATGATACTGAAATTTGGTGAGAAAACTATAAAGATTATTGCAATTTAGTTATTTGCCAAATTTATTTACTTGTATCATAAATGCATTTTTTAATCATTTTTTATTTCACATACATTATATAAAAAAAGTTCGATAATATTTTTTTTCAAAAAAATTAACCCAAATAATTTACTATATCCAAACACACCCCAAATTAAAATGCTTGCTATTTTTTGTGTCTCTATACAAAATGGTGCAGTAGAACTTTCGTAAGTAGGGTAGATAGCAGAAACCAAACAAGAAGAGTAAGTATATATGGTCAACTAATTCACTCTAAAGTCTAGACATAAGAAGTTTACCAAAAAGATATTGCAAGTACAAAAATTTGCACATATAAATATTTGGATCCAGTCTTGTGATTACATTCAAATTAAAAATTCTTGGAAGACATTTTGAACTTTCAAGGACAATGTGCAATCAGTAAATGTGTTGTATGTTAAAATGATTCAATGCACAAAACCATTATTTAGAGTACGTATTCTAACCTTGCAAATGTGTCTGTGTTTGTGCTTTTATTACCAGTGCCGTACAAATACTAGTAGCAAATTGCTCTTAATTTAGGGGCGGTAGATGTAACCATAAACTCTTGATTTAGGACTAAGACGAGATATTTTCTAATTCCATTATACGAATTTATAGTGTGCTTTGATTGTGTGTTTGTGTGTGTGTGTGTGTGTAGCATTTAAAAGGAATTATTGACGTTTTGGCTCAGTAAATAACAGCATTTAGATATAGGTATATATCTTTTGTTATATATTTCTTCAATTCATGTGCTAATTTTTGGTACTGGAAATTGTACATTTACTTATTCTTTGAACTTTGGCAACGTCAATTTGTTGTGCTGTATAGAAAATTCAATACAAAGTAAAGGGTCATTTGAAGATTGAAGTAGTTTCCTTCTGGGGCTAATTAATTCATTTTCACGCTTCAATTGTATTTAATTGTGCTTCTTACAATGCTTATTACCGACGATAAGTATAGATAGACAAACGGTTACAACATGCACAAAGAGAGCTGCAGCGACTTATTCTATGATAAAATATTTTTCAAATTTATGGTACTTTTTATATTTGTCCTTAATTTCTCAAATCTTATGTATTTGTTAAATTGCAGATCTATAATTGTAGTGCATGTTTATCTGCTATCAGGGCAGCAATGTATCTCAATTGTGCTGGACGATTTCCAGTAATCCTTGAATAAAATATATTTTATTATCAAAAAAGTATAGATAGACAAACTACATAGCGCAAAAAAAGGGAAAAAAAAAAGACAAATTACACAG
The DNA here is from genome assembly GCF_003713205.1 of Coffea eugenioides. NCBI lineage: Eukaryota > Viridiplantae > Streptophyta > Magnoliopsida > Gentianales > Rubiaceae > Coffea > Coffea eugenioides. Next base: position 8,221,804 of record NC_040042.1, on the reverse strand, counting down.
CAAGGGTTGAGCAAGAAGCCTTTTTGGTATGTAAATCCCTATTATTCCACATTTTTTAGTCATTTGCTTAATTTTATAGCCCACTTCTGCAGCACAGACTGTCGGGAGGAACTTCAATTAAATAAAATTTGGGTAAATTACATATAATCCCCATATTGTTTTGTCTATTGCCACATGACCACCTTAATGTTTTAAAATATTCACTTCACTCCCTTATGGTTTTATATAAAGTGGAAATTTGACAGAAAATAGTCTATTTACTATTATTAATTAAAATATCAATAGTGCTCTTATTTAAATGCTAAATCAATTGACAGTTTAACTATCTTATATAAAAATGTAGGAGGATTACATGGATAAATGTAAAAATTACAAGGAGGGTAAAGTAAATATTTATATAAATCATAAGGAGATTATATGGAGATTAAAATTTTATCACATACACTTTTAGAGCGCATTTGGTGGAAATGCCTAACTAACTATGCATTCCGTTCATTTTTCACTTTACATAAAATTATAGGGGGTTATATGGCTATTTAAAAATTTAGAGGGGTCATTTGACATTATGTAAAATCATAGGGCGTAATAAGTAATTTACCCATAAAATAATGGCTAAAGAAAAGATGATTAAAATAAATAGGATGAAAAAAATTAATTAAAGATGTTCAACTCAAAGTCCAACAAGTGAAAACTGAACCTAAAAAATATGTGATCACGCAACACATGCAGAAACTAATAATGCTAATAATAATAAAAAGGGCTCTTTTATTCAGTGTCTTTATGACACATGATAAGACGTAATTCCGATATTCAATTGTCTGTAAAAAAAAAAATTAATCTCCTTAATTCAGGAGGTAGATAATAGTGTTTGAAATTTATAACTCACCCTATATTTTGTATACTTATTTTGTGCAAAAAAACCTGATAATAATACTAATAAGGCTAAAAAGGTTGTCCTTTACTTAGATTTGGCGCAAAAATTAATATCGAATGATTTTATTCAATCTATAAACCACAGAAGAAACAAGTTTGTAGACTTCTCCAGCGCCAAGGCTTCCGGCAATCTCACATTGGTGAGCATACTCGGAGCATTAAACAAGTGTACGCCAAGAAAGAAACCCTCCCAATAGTAGTTGATACGGATTTTGAAGGTGGGCACATTGGCAAAGGAGATGATCACGACTAATGAGAAGTCACCGGAGTCTCCAGGTGACTACCACATCCTGTAGAAAATTAAACCATCCTCGGTGAATTAATGTGAAGTTAGTGGACCACATGCCATTATGTAACTGGTTAGCTTTGTTTAACTGGTTAGTAATAGTAGTAGTAGTAATAGAATTGTAGCCGCATGAGGGCTAGAGAAGTGAGTAGCCGCGGGTTTCTTTAGAATAGATATAGCCCCTTTCTTTGTATGCTTTCTTGTGAGAAAAGTTGTGTAGCCACAGTCCTTTGAGTAATAGAAGAAATTATTCCTTTGCCTCTTGTAGGAGTTAAATCAAAGTTTTATGTTGATTAATAGTTTCCTAATTGTTTGGTAATAGCATTTGTCTTTAGTTGGTAATTAGTAGTTTAAATCCGAATTATATTTAGTTTTCTTTACCAACTCGAAACTTGTGTCTAGCTATTGAGGAAACTAGCTAGTCTATAAATACTACTACTAGTAGTACTAATTGGTGTGTGTGTGTGTGCATCAGGAATTGGAAAATAAAGAATTAGAGAGTGAGCCTCCCGAAACTTTTGCCTTGCTTCGTTTCTCTCTTTCTTGAGCCGTTCCGATTGTTTATAAATATTCCACTGCCAAGCTATTTCTTGAGTGTGTGATTTGTTTGTATTATTTATCCTGTGGATTACTTTCCTACACCTCTTAATCGATCTCCTGCAAATTTTTCCTATGGATTTATGTTTGATTATTAGTTTGGTTCCGTCAGAGTGATATCAGAGTTGCCAGATTCAATATTGGCAGAAATATTCCAGCAACAAATGTAAATCTTCAACAGAAAATTATTGGAACAACAATTCTGTCAATTCAAAAGTTGAACTCAACTTTTCATTAATGAACTTCAATAACAACTTACAAGAAAGGAAATAACGGATTCAGAAGGGAAGGGAAAAGAAAGGAAGGTAAACGTGGGAAGATTGGCAATGCCAAATCTCTTTACAACCAAATCAGGAAAATGGCAATAGGATGCATCATTACAAAAATCCCCCGTGATTATAACATTCCCTGAGCTAACTAACTTTCAATGTAACTAATAACCTTAAGACGCGTGTCCCTTCCAGAATCTTCAGTTGCAGTGGTCATCAGCCTTTGCAGATTTCCAGTAAAGGCGTGCCCTTGAAACCACGCCTTCCTTCAGCTTCCTGCTGTCTCTTTCTTCACGCCTTTGTTGCTGTTTCACGCCTTCTCATTTCTCCTTGTTTTTGTAAGCTAAAACTGAGTGTCATTCCCTCCACTCCATCACAGAGCTTCCCCCCTTCAGAAAATCTTGCCCTCAAGAGTGGAATTGAGGGAATTGCCTCTCAATTTCCTCAGCATCTTCCCAAGTTGCCTCCGCTGGATCAGTCCCCCACCAATGCACCAACCACTGTACTGTTACAACATTCCGTTTCTTAACTATTCTCCTATCTAGCACTGCTATTGGTTCCAGTCTCAAGTTTCCTTTTGCATCAATGTCTAGTAGCTGTAGAATTGGGCTAATCTGGTCCCCAATCTTCTTCTTCAACAAGGAAACATGAAAGACTGGGTGGATCTTAGAGCTTGCTAGTAACCTTAACCTGTATGCGACCTTTCCAATCTTTTCCTCCACCATATAGGGCCCATAGTATTTAACTGACAGTTTGGTGTTGCTCCTTATGGCTACTGAACTTTGTCTGTAAGGCTGTAACCTCAAATACACCCAATCTCCCACCTCGAATTCTCTCACTCCTTTTCCCATCAGCATATCTCTTCATCCTTTCTTGAGCTTGTTTCAGGTTCTGCTTAAGTGTAGTGTCAATCTTTTGCCTCTCCCTCAGATAGTCTTCAACTGTAGCTACTCTAGCTTAGTGTAAGGCCCCAAAGCCAGCTGTGGTAGTGGTCTACCATATAATGCTTCAAAAGGGGACATCTATATGGTTGTGTGGTAGGTGGTATTTTACCACCATTTAGCTAGAGACAGCCAGTGATTCCACTGGTATGAGAAGCATCTGAGGTATTCTAGGTATGAGAAGCATCTGAGGTACATTTCCAAGACTTGATTCACTCTCTCAGCCTGGCCATCAGACTAAGGGTGATAAGCTGTGCTGAGGTCCAGTTTAGCTCCCAGTAGTAAAACAATTCACTCCAAAATTGACTAACAAAAATTCTACTCCTGTCTGGCAACATACTCTGGGATATTCCATGTAGCTTGGCTACATAATCAATGAATAGTCTGGAAATTTTGGGAGCATCAAAGGGGTGTGATAGGCTCAAGAATGTGCATATTTTGTGTATCTGTCAACTACTACCATCATGGTGTTCTTCCCTTCAGAGTTAGGTAGCCCCTTAATGAAATCCATAGCAACATGACTCCAGGGATATTGTGGGATTGGCAGGAGTTGTAGTAGTACAGGCTATGCAAAATGTTCATCCTTGCATTTCCTGTATACATCACGTTCCAATACTACTGTTTTATCTGTTTACACATCCCTGGCCAGTACAATAATTGCTTGGCCCTCATGTAGCTTGCATGTACCCCTGAGTGTCCTCCTAGGTGTGAATCATGGAGGGTAGTGATCAACCTTCTTCTTATGCTTCCCCTGAATCCACTGCCACCCTATTATGGTAATTCAGTACTCCATTCTGGTAGCTAAAGTTAGGAACCTTATTAGGATTTAACATTACTTATCTGATGAGGTTCTGTTCCCACTCATCTCCTTCATAAATTTCTATCATTTCTTTCACCCATTCAGGTACCACACTTATCATTGCAGCACACTCCAGGTCCTCCTCTTCTCTTTTAGATAAAGCATCAACCACTACATTCTCCTTTCCTTTCCTATAATAAATTTCATAGCTCAAGCCTATCAATTTGGTCAGCCACTTCTGTTGCAAGAGGGTTGTAATTCTCTGCTCTAATAGGTATTTCAAGTTTTGATGGTCAGTATTAATTATGAAATGATGGCCTTCTAAGTAGTGCCTCCACTTAGTAATTGTAGTAACTAAGGCCAGTAACTCATTCTCATAGATGGATAACCCAAGGTTGTTAGATCCCAATCCTTGACTGATGAAGGCCAATGGTTTTCTGTTCTGCATTAAGACTGCCCCTATTCCATGGTAACAGGCATCAGTTTGTATCACAAATGGCTGAGTAAAATCAGAGAGAGCCAATACAGGTGTGCTACACATGGCTAATTTGAGCCTCTGAAATGCCTCTTCTACATCTGTTCCCCACTTAAAGCTATCCTTCTTCAGCAATGTGGTCAGTGGCCTTGCTATTCCCCCATAACCTTTGACAAACCTCCTACAATATCCTGTCAGTCCTAGGAACCCTTTTAACTATTTCACATTCACTGGTGATGGCCAATTCATCATAATCTCAATTTTTCTAGGATCAACCTTCACCCTATCAGCTGAAATGATGTGACCAAGGTACTCTACCTGTAACTGAGCAAAGACATACTTGCTCTTCTTAGCATACAACTGGTGTTGGTTCAGAATGCTTAGCACCTGAGTGACATGCTTCACATGGTCCTGCAAAGTTGGATTGTACACTAGTATGTCATCAAAAAATACCAATACAAATCTCCTCAGTTGATTGTTAAACACATGGTTCATTAAGCTCTGGAATGTAGCAGGGGCATTGGTTAGCCCAAATGGCATGACCTTGAACTCATAGGGCCCCTGGTGAGTCTCGAATGCAGTTTTTGGGATATCCTCAGCCTTGACTCTGATATGAAAGTATCCTGCCCTCAAGTCTATCTTGGTGAAATATTTGGAGCCGTACAACTCATCTAGATGCTCATCAATGAGGGGTATTGGATATTTGCTTTTAACTGTCAGTTCATTTAATTGTCTATGGTCCACACATAATCTCCAAGTACCATCCTTCTTCTTTACGAGCAGCACAGGGGATGCAAAAGGGCTGTTGCTGAGTTGAATGATTCCATTTCCCAACATCTTCTATACCAGTTTCTCTATTTCAGTCTTCTGCACGTAGGGACCTCTATATGGCCTGATCTGGAAAGGCTTGGCTCCTTCCTTAAGTGTTATAATGTGGTCATGACTCCTCTCAGGGGGTAATCCCTGAGGCTTCTTGAACACATCCTCAAACCTCTGCAATACTCCTTCAATTTCTGGGGGTATGGTCTCTTGACTCAATTGTGCCAAAATCCCATAAGCCTGTTTCCTGGCACATTTATGCAGCCTACTTCCTTTTGTCAACCTCAAATGCACCTGGCTATTTTCTCCCTTCAACTCCACATGCTATTTTCCCCTCTTAAACCTCACACTTAAATCTTTAAAGTCAAACTCCATAGGGTTGAACCTAGCCAGCCAATCTACCCCTAACACTATGTCACAACCTCCTAGTTTCAATGTGTTGAGCTGGTGCTGAAACTCGTACCCTTACATTTTCCATATCACAGGTTTGGCTATACTTCTGGACTGTATTTTCTCCCCATTAGCCATCTTAACTACTAGTGATGGTCCCTTACTATCCAATCCTAGACTTCTGGCCAATTGTTCATCCATGAAACAGTGTGTACTACCACTATCAATCAATGCAATGATGGCCCTTCCCCTTATTACTCCTCTTAATCTAATAGTCTTGTGCTCACTACCTCCTGCCGGAGTATGGACTGAAACTTCTATATGTTCATCTTCCAGTTTGCCCTCAGTACAATCACAGAAGATATCAGATTCAGTCTCCTTCCCCTCTTTATTGGATGTAGTATCCCCATCCTCATCATTTACTAATAGAAGGTGAATGTGTGATTGCTTACATATATGGTCTAGTGTGTATGGCTCAGAACATTTGTAACATAGCCTCTTTTCTCTCCTAAGGTTGAATTCACTGGGAGTGATCCCCTTGAACTGATTCTGGTTGCTGGCTGAGTTTTTGTAGTCTTTCATGGGTGGTCTATCTGTGGATCTGGAGTTGGAGCGGTTCCATTTGATGTAGCCCTGAGGTTTGAATGGGGTCTTTTGTGGATGGTGAGTAATAGGTGAAGATTTATGGATTCTCTATATGGCCTTTAGGTTTTTCTCTTGTAGTTTAGCTATTTCTATTGCATTTGCTAGAGTTGGGGGTTTGGCCATCTTAGCCATGTTAACCATTTCTTCTTTCAAGCCACTTAGAAAGCATGCCTTGTAATAGGAATCAGTTAAATGAGGGAGAGAAGGCATTACCAGTGCTTTGAGCATCTCAAATCTCTCCAAGTAGTTTGCCACAGAGCTTGCCTGCATCAATTTGTTGAACTCCTCAATGGCTTCTTCTGGAGTACCATCACCAACTCTCTCACACAATGCAGTGGAAAGTTCAGTCCAAGGGATTGCTTCTCTGCCACTAAACACTCCATGAAACTAGGTGTCAGCTCTGTCTCTAAGGTACAATTCTGCAATCTCAGACTTCATGTCCTTCTCTACTCCATTGATTTTGAAGAACTTGTTAGCCTTCCTGATCCATTCTCTTAGATTTTCCCCCATAAAGTTGGGTAGCTCTATCTTAGGTACCCTAGCAAGGGCCTTACCTTCCTTCCTGTCTAATTTGCTTTGGTTTCCCTTTGTGTCTCCCACTTCCTGTCCCTTTCCTTGGGGCCTATTACTGAGCTGCTACTTTCCACATCTTTGCCCTTATCATTTAATTTTGCCATCATCTGGGCCATCATGGACATCATGCTCTCATATTTTAGTTCTAGATTCCTTAGGGTCTTCTTAGTACCTTCCTACCTGTGTTCCAGAGTCCTGACAGCTTGTTCCAAGCCATCATTCTTGTTAGCAAACGTCCTGACTACACTTCCTAACTCAGTTAGATCTTTCCTTATCATCTCATCTTGTGATTTTATCATCTCAATGGCTCGTAGCTGAGCTTTAATGCCATTTGATAGTACAAAACCAGATTCAATATTGGTAGAAATATTCTAGCAGCAAATGTAAATCTTCAATAGAAAATTATTGGAACAGCAATTCTATGATTTTAAAAGTTGAACTCAACTTTCATTAACGAACTTCAATAACAACTTACAAGAAAGGAAATAACGGATTTAGAAAGGAAGGAAAACGTGGGGAAGGGGAATGAGATTGGCAATGCCAAATCTCTTTACAACCAAATCAGGAAAATGACAAAATGATGTTTAACTCAAGATTGCACAACAAATCTAGACTATTGTCTCACAAAAATGAGTAGAAAAAAGCAGCAAAGAAAGAGAAAAGGACATGGAGGCAGAATCCGAATGATTTTGACACAGATTTAAGCTTAAATGGCAAGGGAAAGATGAAATACATCACTGATAGGGTATAATTTGTTAGTATTTTTATTATTAATTTTTCCTTCTATCCCTGACAAATATTGTGTTAATTGCTGATATTTACTCATATTTGGTATTTGGAATCAATTTCAGGAATGAAGCAGAAAACTACCAAAAAGGAGGGACTTTGGGAAAAATATGGAGACTTCTAAGGGTTTCAATCCTTGGGCCCTTGAATTGGTGGGGGACCACAAGCTAGTGAAAGGCATTTGGTCATTTGGGCTTCAAAGAAAGCAACGTAGAGAGACTTGGAACAAGAAGTACTTGGGAGGCTTTGTCCACATGTGTGGGGACCACCTAGATAGCTTTTAGTCATCTTTCTTTTGTTGCTTTAAAAGGGGACAACGTACAGAAGCAAAAGATATCTAGGGCTTTAGTTTTAGTTTTTTTTAGTTTAGTTCTAGTTTTCTTTCTTTGGACTGGCCTCTGACACACGCCAGGTATTCGACAATATTCCCCAACGGGGAGATTTTCTCATGAGGCGTGGTTAAGCTTTTCTAGTCAAGGGGACAACTGACGATTTGGTTCGACAATTACTGTGAGATCGAATCTGTTTTAATTATTTTCTTCATTTATTGGTATTTATATGTTTCTTGATTTTAATTGCTATGGCCTTGTGTATGATTGATTAGTGCGCAATAATTAATTATTCATATAAGCTATTTTTGCTAAATAGGGGTAATTGAATCCGTAATTGTTCGTTATCTCTATCTCAGTAGCAACTGGCGTAATTGGGTTTATGTCAGGGGAGCATATGATCTAATTTAAACAAACCCTCGTAGCGTGTTTGTTGGTTAGGATTGGGCCTTTCTAATTATTAATGCAATCTAGAAATTAAATCCTACGGTCGTACCTAGGGCTATTTTTGGGTTAGAGAAATAGCTAACGGTCGTACCTTAGCTATCGAGAAATTAAGGAAGGGTTGGTTGTTTATCGCGTGCATGACAACTATAACTAATCTATTGCTAAATGTTGGAATTATTTCTGCATCAATGATCAGTGCATGAACCATTTCTGATGTGTACCCTTGACTAGAGTTTCCCCAATCATTTCTTTTAATTAATTATTTTCTGCAGTTAATTTATTTAGTTAGCATTTAATCCAAAACCCCCCATACTTTGGACTCTAGAAGAAACAAATTATCCCCAGTTCCTGTGGATTCGACTCTACTCACCGCTATATACAAAATCTGTATTTTTCTCGAGTAGGTATTTATTATTGTACAGGTTCGGCACCTGTCAATTTTTGACGCCGTTGCCGGGGACTGGTGTCAGATTAATTTGTTTCTTTTTGAGTTCACCTTGTTCTCATTTTTAATTTATTTTTCTCTTATTTTTTTTATAGTTTATGGCTGCTAACATTCCATATTTTGATGATAGACTGGACTTTGTTCCTGAATGGGGTTATAAGACTCATATTTTTCCTAATGATCAATGGGTTGTTGCAAATTGTGGAACTTATTTTGACTCAAGTTATTCAACTGACACATGCCCCGCATTTCAAGATAATCTAAGTGCTCCAATTGATACTTTTGGAGATTTTTCACCCCAATATCAAACGCAGCATGACCCTTATTCAAACGGGTATGATCAAGGATGGTGGGATAATTTCAATTTTGATTATGCGACCGGGCCAATGAATTTTCAACAGCAAGTGTCTCAGCAATCATCCTCCGTGTCAGGCATGTCTCTTGAAGAAATGATGAAATTACTAATTGCTGATACAAATCGATTTCATCAGGAGACACAGAGCCTAAATCGATTTCATCAGGAGACACAAGCGAGCCTTCGCGACCTGGCAGATCAACTATGTCTATTGACATCCAGAATGAATCGATTGGCTTCTCAAATGGAAGAATTGCCCTCGAAAACTATTGTTGATCTAGAAGAAAATGAGAGTGCAATTTGCTTGACTAGTGATGAGGAGATGCAAGAGTGTCAAAATGAGAAATCTACAGATGCAGTTGAAAAAGAAGCTGAAAAGGAAGAAATGGAACCCCAACCGCAACCCATTCAAGTGAAAGAATCCAGTGAACAATCTCCAAATGCGGTGACATCTCCTCCACTCCTTCATCAATATTCTCCTGACTCTTACTCTTCAATTCCTGTTAACGAAATTGACTTTATTATACCAGACAATTTTGAATTTCATGACAGGAATAAGTTGAGAGTGGAGATGGCAAAATATCTTGAACCAATGAATGCAAGTGAGGGAGGAGTGAATGGAGAATGTAAATTATCATCGACTCGTTTGGCGCCATTCACTAGTCCATGGAAGCCCGTAACTCGTATGCTCAAGGATTATTCTATTTACGAGGGTTATCAGGACTATATAGAGGATGAAGCAGTAAGACGAGCCACAAGATTTTATCCTCCATGAGCAAAACATGATAATGTCTAGCCAAAGACATTAAAGAAAGGCGCTCCTTGGGAGGCAACCCAATTGTTCCTATTAATTGTTTGTTCATTTTCGTGTGGTAGTTTAGATGTATTATCCTTGAATTCGACTGATTTTGGGTTTCAATTTTCGTTTTTGCTGATTTATAGGTCTCTTGCCCTCATGGCGTGCCCGCGTGGTGATGTGCAGGAAGCTCACGATCAGAAACTTCTGGGAGCTCTCTTGTCCTCATGACGTGCCCGCGTGGTGATGTGCAGGAAGCTCACGATCAGAAACATCAGAAACTTCTGGGAGCTCTCTTGCCCTAATGACGCGCCCGCGTCACGTTCGCGGGAAAGGTAAGGATTCAAAAACAACAAAAAAATAAAAATAAAAATTTCTTATCACCGTAGCTTTAGTTTCCGAAATTCAAAAAAAAAAAAAAAAAAAGAGGGACAATATTTGCTTCTTGCCGTAGCTCAACTTGTTCCTAAAAAAAAAAAAAAAAGAAAAAGAAAAAAACAACTCTTTCTTTTCTTTTCTTCTTCTTTCTTTCTTTCTTCTTTCTTTCTTCCTTCTCCCCTGCTCCCTCTCTGTTGGCCCAAATTCCTCATGCCCGCCGCCATCTCCTTCACCCACGACCAGTGTCCACCAACCGTCACTAGCCCGCGCGACCACCACCACCACCAGCTCTCCTCTTTTTCTCCAGCTCATCCGCCGCCAGCCGCACGTCCTTTCCCTGGCGTTGCGCTCTCTCTCTTCCATACCAGGTGGAGGTATTCACCCCTAGAACACTTCTACCCAATTGCTTACAGCACTATTTCTTGGATTTATTTGCTGGGCTGAATTGGAGAACTCCGTGGTTGCGTTATCTGCTTAAATTAATTGACATTGTTTGGTGGAGTTCCCGGCTATTGGGGTTGTTGTTGATTACCCGTTTGAGAAACCACAGGGCTTATTGGGTTGAGTGTGACATTTTTACTTGGTTTCTTTGCTTTCGAATACTATGCCGGTTGATGTCAATTGCTCAACTCCTTGAGCTTTCTATTGGGACTTTGAGTTAATCATTCATGCTTTTATTTGTTGGATTGGGAGCCTGTGCTGCTTAACTAGCTTGTTGGGGGTGATAGCATTTCGTTTAATTGTTGGGGACATCTTGGTGATTGGTTAATATTGCTATTCTGAAGACCATTGTCTGTGACTTCAGTGGCCGGGATTCCCACCTGGTGGTTTAAGTACATACTTGGGGCTATTGCTTTACTACTGCTCTACTCTGCTATAGCAATTTCATTGATTTTGGACTACGTTTTACCCCAGTGGTACTGGTGGAAATATTTTCAATTGAATTTGGTACCTCTATTTGGTTGGCTGAGTTATTATTGTCAAATATCTAAGTTGTCATTGTTGAAATTGCTGATTTTAAGTTAAGGCATTAACTGGCCAACTGGAGCCATTTTTTTGAGATTTTGGGTGGACAGAGTTTTGCATTTGCTGGTTGAATTGAGTTGAGATGTCTCAGACCTTGGCCGCGTACTTCTATCACATCGGTTTTCGTGCACCGTTCCCGCCTACCCTTTCGCCACTCGTGAGGGAAGTTTCGTTGCCCTTTTCGCTTTAATTGCTTTATTCCCTCCATTGAGGACAATGTAGGATTTAGGTGTGGGGGGAGCAATTATGGTGCTAGTGTCTTTCGTTCATTTTCTTTTTCTTCTTTTTAGTGATTAGCTCGTAAGTGCATGCCAAGGTTTGATGTTGGATTATTGCCTCTATTTCTACTTTTGCCAAGTTTTAATAATAAAAGGGTGTCAAGTTAATGTGGTTGAATCCAAGAACATTTTTTTTGGTGAATATCAATGATTGTTTTACTCTTATAATTTTTGGTTAACTATCCTAGGTATAGGGAATGATTATTGGCATTTTCATGTGAATTGGTCCGGTTATTAACTTTAGTTCTCCATGTTTAAAAATGAGGCTAGCTGATGCAAGTTTTCTTTTGGTTCTTGTGTTATATTGAGTTTTTGTGATTTTATAAAATAAACTTGACTGTACTCCGCTATTAGTTACTACTGAGTAACCGGGGATCTGCACCTAAAAGTGTCGATTCTCGCGTCAAAAAGTAGTAATTGCTATGAGTACGTGGTCACGTGGCGATAGAAGCTGAGTAACCGGGCTCCTTCATCTGGCCAATGTTGGAGTTCGCGTCAAAAGGCTCAAATGGCTAGCGACTAAGTCTTTTGTTACTATTAAAAGAAAAAAAAAAGAGAAAAGTAGGGAAAAAAATGTGTGAAAAACAAGTGAAGGCTGTGTTAGTGTGTAATAAAAGTCAGCTTGCCAAATTATGGATTTAATGTTGAGATTTTGGTTAATAGTTGGACCATTTGCTGATAAATGTTATGCGTCATTCTTTCTTCTTAGATTAGTTAACATGAAATTAGAGGATCTTGTGGTTTAGAAGCTAACCGGAGTGATGTTTCTTGGACTTGACCATTGATGCTTGATATATGTTTTTCTGGGTATCTTGGCAATATGATAGTTAGAGCGATAGCCATTGTCAAAATTTTGGTGTTCAATTGCTGCTCCCATGCTTGAGGGCAAGCATGATTCAGGTGTGGGGGGAATTGATAGGGTATAATTTGTTAGTATTTTTATTATTAATTTTTCCTTCTATCCCTGACAAATATTGTGTTAATTGCTGATATTTACTCATATTTGGTATTTGGAATCAATTTCAGGAATGAAGCAGAAAACTACCAAAAAGGAGGGACTTTGGGAAAAATATGGAGACTTCTAAGGGCTTCAATCCTTGGGCCCTTGAATTGGTGGGGGACCACAAGCTAGTGAAAGGCATTTGGTCATTTGGGCTTCAAAGAAAGCAACATAGAGAGACTTGGAACAAGAAGTACTTGGGAGGCTTTGTCCACATGTGTGGGGACCACCTAGATAGCTTTTAGTCATCTTTCTTTTGTTGCTTTAAAAGGGGACAACGTACAGAAGCAAAAGATATCTAGGGCTTTAGTTTTAGTTTTTTTAGTTTAGTTCTAGTTTTCTTTCTTTGGACTAGCCTCTGACACACGCCAGGTATTCGACAATATTCCCCAACGGGGAGATTTTCTCATGAGGCGTGGTTAAGCTTTTCTAGTCAAGGGGACAACTGACGATTTGGTTCGACAATTACTGTGAGATCGAATCTGTTTTAATTATTTTCTTCATTTATTGGTATTTATATGTTTCTTGATTTTAATTGCTATGGCCTTGTGTATGATTGATTAGTGCGCAATAATTAATTATTCATATAGGCTATTTTTGCTAAATAGGGGTAATTGAATCCGTAATTGTTCGTTATCTCTACCTCAGTAGCAACTGGCGTAATTGGGTTTATGTCAGGGGAGCATATGATCTAATTTAAACAAACCCTCGTAGCGTGTTTGTTGGTTAGGATTGGGCCTTTCTAATTATTAATGCAATCTAGAAATTAAATCCTACGGTCGTACCTAGGGCTATTTTTGGGTTAGAGAAATAGCTAACGGTCGTACCTTAGCTATCGAGAAATTAAGGAAGGGTTGGTTGTTTATCGCGTGCATGACAACTATAACTAATCTATTGCTAAATGTTGGAATTATTTCTGCATCAATGATCAGTGCATGAACCATTTCTGATGTGTACCCTTGACTAGAGTTTCCCCAATCATTTCTTTTAATTAATTATTTTCTGCAGTTAATTTATTTAGTTAGCATTTAATCCAAAACCCCCCATACTTTGGACTCTAGAAGAAACAAATTATCCCCAGTTCCTGTGGATTCGACCCTACTCACCGCTATATACAAAATCTGTATTTTTCTCGAGTAGGTATTTATTATTGTACAGGTTCGGCACCTGTCAATCACCTTTGGCACTTTAAAGGATAAAACAACACGTTTAACCTCGAAGGAAACGGATCCAAACACAAGAACTTGAAGATTGAAGCTTCCTGCAACAAGCTTCAAGAACTGACAGTGCAACAACTTTAGGCCCAAATTAAGCAACCTTAGAGGTATTTTCCCTGAGAGTTTAACACAAAAGTCCAGAAATCAAGAATCAAACCAAAATAAGTCAATACAAAGAAGAAAATGGCCTCTGAACAGGGCCTCCAGCTCAACCCTAGCTCAGTTTTTTCACCAAAAAATTTCTGCACTTTTTTCTTCCTTTTCTCCCTTGATTTTCTTTCCCTCCTTGCTGTTTTTCTTTCCTTTTTCTTTAGCCGCCGCCTCCCCTCTCTTTTCTTCTTGTTGTTGCTATGTTTTGATGGTATTTATAGAGAAATCCAACCTCCAAACCCTCAACTCAAGGGTTGTTATGAAAGCATTTTGTTGGAGATTTTGGAACCATTGATCCATTTTTACAGCTGCTTTTCTTGATAAGAATCCAGTGATGACGTGTCCCGCATTAATTTAACTTTGAAAGCAATAAAAAATGAGAAGAAAAAACGCATTTTGGTAGCTAAAGAGGCCAGTTGCAACTTCATGTACTGGTATTTTGCTGGTTCTTGTACCAGCTTATGGAAGAAGATGCGCGCATGCTGGTATTTTGCTGCTGCTGCTGCTTTAAAGAAGCCTGAATTAAAGGAGTATTATTATTTTGCATGTGTTATGGGATCACCTATCCTTTAGGTTCAAATTTTCACTTGTTGGACTTTGACTTGGACATCTTTAATTAGTTTTTTCAGTTTATATAATTCTGATCATCATTTCTCTGGCCATTATTTTATTTGATTGAAGTTTCTCCGGACAATCTATCCAGAAGTGGGCTATAAAATTAAGCAATTGACCAAGAAAATGGAATCATAGGTTTTTTTTTTTTGGCTATGTAATTTGTCTACTGTATACTTGTCGTCGGTATTAAGCATTGTTAGAAGCACAATTAAATACAATTAATGCGAGAAAATGACTTATTTAGCCCCAGAAGGCAACTACTTCAATCTTCAAATGGCCCTTTATTTTGTATTGAATATTCTATAAACTATAACAATTGATTTTGTCAAACTTCAAAGAATAAGACATGGCAAATTTTAGAATCCCAAAAGGTGCGTTTAATATTTCTATTGCTTCTTCTTTATGACCATTCACCCTTGACAAGGGCTAAGGATGAAAAAAATTGAAGAAATTGCAAAACCTAAGTATCCAATGAGGATCAATGCTGCTGCAACATAACTTAGATCAAAGAAGTCGTGGGTCTTAGGCACGTTGCTTGTCTCGTATGCCTTGTTTAGGTCTCTGGTTGCGCCAAATGCTGCACCAGCCCCTGCTCCTAATAGCAATGACCTGATATAAATGTACAATTTCCAGTACCAATAATTAGTACATGAATTCAGAAATATCTAACAAAAGATGCATACCTATTTATGTATGCTGTTATTTAGTGAGCCAAAATATCAATAATTCCTTTAATACTACACACACACACACACTCTCTCTCTCTCTCTCTCTTTTTCTATAAATACGTATAATCGAATTAGGAAATATCTCGTCTTACTTCTAAATTAAGAGTTTATGGTTACATTACTGCCCCTCAGATAAGAACAATATGCTACTAGTATTGGTACAGCACCGATAGAAAAAACGCAAACGCAGACACATTTGCAAGATTAGAATAGGTACTCTAAATAATGGTTTTGTGTATTGACCATTGAATCATCTAACATACAACACCTTCACTTATTGCACATTGTCCTTGAACGTTAAAAATGTCTTCCAAGCATTTTTAATTTGAACAATAATCACAGGATTGGTTCCAAATTTTTATATGTGCAAATTTTTATAATATAGTTACAATATCTTTTTCTGTACTTATCTTGTTTCTGCACTTCTCTTGGATCATTTGTTTTCTGACTTCATTTGTGGTACGGACTTGTAGTACTACTTTATGTGCCCCTTGGGTTTTACTATGTTTTCTTCAGGTAAAGTGAGATCATGTAGTTCTAGTCCAAGTTTCTTCACCACTCCTATCCTTTTAATTCTGGGTGCTGCTTTGACAGATGAATACTACATGGAAAGAGCTAGGGAAGCTATTGTAGTTCAAATCTAAGAATTTGTAGAATGAAATAATGTCAGGGGTGCATATTTGAAATTGTTGCCAGACATGAAAAAACTGAACATTCAAAAGAGAAGCATACGAGAAAAAGAAAAACAAATGCGCAATACTTTGTGACAGGCATCAAAAATAAAAAAAAATAAAAATAAGGTGAGCTTTCTCTTCATACAATTTTTTTTGTCAGCAGAGGAAGGGTGAGACTTAAAAGTAGGAAGGGAAAAGAAAAATTTGAATCCAGAATCTTTAATTCCTAAGATTTCAATTTTACCTACTAGACTAAGCCCTTATCGGCTTCTCTTTATATGAGTGGTGACTTGTTTCATGAGATATAATAGAGTTCGCGTGCTTGTTTTTTTTTTTAAAAAAAGTTCATGAGGTCTGAACAGAAATTCATGATTTAAAGGGGAAAAAAGAAACTTCAATAAGCAATCCACTTTTGGTCTCACTGTAGTAGGACTTAACAAAAAATATTCACATTTTGATTGGAAGACTTTCTGGCTTAGATAGGCAGTATTCAAACATGAATCGAACACGTTCTCGTATGGATCACTAGAACTGAAGGATAAATTTTATGCCTATGCAATTTATGTAGACACACATCAACATGCTCTTTCAGGAATCGAAGCTATATGGTGCACATGTTAGAGAAATGATAGGGTGCAAAATTGCTATTCAATTTATGATTACTTTTCCCTTGATTTATCCAAATATTGTATTAATTGATAGGTTATACTTATATTTGGTTAATGGTGTTAAGTGTAAGAAAGTGAGCAAAATGTGATTAAAAGGGGCAATTTTTCAGCATGTTAAGAATTAATTTGGTGGTGACACGATCAAAACTTGTTTTCAAATCTGGAAGATGATAGGGTGTTAATTATTAGTCATTTTTTGGTTGATTTCTCTCACTATTTGTGCCAAATATTTTGTTAATTGTCGGATTCTACTTATAATTGACATTTGGACATAATTGCGGGGGTGGAGTACAAAATTCTAAAAAGTGAAGAATGAGACGAGGAAATCGGCAAAGCATTACAAGCCCAATTCTAATTGCAAGACAAAGTTTTCTATTCTGGTGGCTAAGTGGTGCGTTGGCAGTAGGAAAACCAAGGAGAACGAAAAAGGACTCTTTGTAATTCGTCTTGGGGATTCGGAAAAGGGGGAACAACTAGTCAGATAGGTTTCCTTATAAAAGGGGGAATTTCTTTTGTGAGGAAGACAACTTCGTTTTTGCTTTTTTTTTTTTTCCATTCCTTCTATTAGGCCGACTGGAAAACGGTTTTTATTCTTGGTTATTAGAGAAAAATTGATGCCTTTGGAATCGATTGAATTGCGTGGAAATTTTCGACGTGGTTAAGCTTTTCATCTAATCAAGTATCAACGCGACGACGTGGTCCCGGATATTTGTGAGATCGTATTAGTTTTCACGCGTTCCTTAATCTGTTGATATTTGCATGTTTTCTACTTGAATTTCTATGAGATTATTTTATTAATAGGATGTCAAGGGCCCGATATTCAAGGTGACTTGTTAATCTCCTGCCAAATTAATCAATTAAATCCGTAATTGTTTAATCAATTAATGTCAGTGGCAACTAGCGTTTACACACACTAGGGGAATGTGCGATCGGATCTAGATAACTCTCGTAGCGTGTTATTGATTAGGGTTAGATTTTTCTAATTCTTAATACAATTAGGGAATTAATTCCTACGGTCGTACCTATGAGTGTTTCTTGGTTAGGGGTAACTAATGGTCGTACCTTGGTTATCAATAAATTAAAGAAAAACTGGTTGTCAGAATTTGTTGGCGACTATAACTAACCTATTAATAAATTAAGTGAACTCCCCTTTGCATCAATGATCGGATAAACGGACTGTGTCTGAGAAGTTGTATCCTTGACTAAAATTTCTCTATTATTGATTTAATTTCTGTCTACATTCGTATTAGTTAATTGTTTGTTTTTGGTTGAATTGCTTAATTATTTTTAACTTTATTTCGATAAAACCCCCCATTGCCAATTGAAACTTCAAAGAGACAAATATCCCTAGTCCCTGAGGATATGACCCTACTTGTCCTATATATAAATTATAGATTTCTCATGAATAAATTCCGATATATCGGATTAAGCAAATTGTTCGGAACTATGGTGAATCAAGTAACCCATTGCACATCTAGAGTCCCTACTCCAGCACTAGAATTGTCACAACACTGCGTTGTTAGCATTTAGGATAATTAATATTATTATTGCACAGGCTCTACACCTGTCAATTTTTGGCGCCGTTACCGAGGACTGGCATTAGTTAATTTATTTCTTTTTAAGTTCATTCTTGTTTTAATTTTCTGGTACTTTTCTAGTATATGCCTTGTTTTTCTCATACAAGTGAATTGATTTTTGACTCTGAGATAGAGAAGATCGCACGGAGAACACGAAAAGAGACCAGACAGCTCAGAGAGAAACAATCTAGTACTGCATCTCAGAGACTTGAGCCGGAGATTGAAGCAACAAGTTCGTTTGGTGATACTTCGAGTGATTCGGATCGAGAAGAAATCACTATGGCTAATGTACGAATACTAAGGGAGTTGGCTGCTCCTGATTTAAATCAACAGCCGTTATGCATTACTTTTTCGCATTTAAATGATAACACATCTTTTGAGTTAATATCAGGCCTAATTCATCTTTTACTATCTTTTCATGGTTTACCAGGTGAGGAGCCTCATAAGCACTTGCAAGAGTTCGATGTTATTTGTAACAGTATGAAACCTTCAAGAAATACTGAAGAACAAATTAAAATGAGAGCGTTCCCTTTTTCTCTTAAAGACGCAGCGAAAGATTGGTTATACTATCTACCTCCAGGCAGCATCACTACTTGGGAGCAGTTGAAGAAAAAATTCTTAGAAAAATACTTTCCTGCGTCTCGGGCTACCAGCTTAAGGAAAGAAATATGCGGCATCAAGCAACACCCAGGCGAGTCTCTTTATGAGTATTGGGAGAGATTCAAAAAGTTGTGCATAAAATGCCGCTGATTCAAGAAGAAAATGCAGAACATGTAAACATGGCTGACCACGCTCCTGCGCCAAGAAAACAATATGACCCATATTCGAATACCTACAATCCTGGTTGGAGGGATCATCCCAACCTCAGCTATGGAGGAAATAGGCAATCCAATTTTGTACCCAGTAGACAACAAGGGTATCAACAGCCGTATCAACCTCGACCACCACCATCTTCGCCGAGCTCCAGTCCATCTTTGGAAGAGATGATGAAACAATTAATGGCTAGTACAGTGCAATATCAATAAAAGACGGACTCCGAACTGAAAAACATAAGGAATCAAATGAGCCAGATGCAAACAATACAAAATCAGATGAATTAGATGGCAATAACGATCAACCATTTGGAGTCCCAAGTTCAAAGAAAGTCGTCATCTCAACCCGAATGGAATCCGAAGAATGTAAGCTGATAAGTGACTAATTTACGCTATATTAGAATGATATTTTATGTTATTTTTAGTCATTTTGGCTATATTATTGGAAGAAAAGAGATCATTTTGGCTATAATTGGTGTAAAATTCTCTTAAGTGATTAAATGAGGTTTATATCACTTTTTACTTGTATTTTGTCCATAATTTATATAGGAGTTGGAAATATACTTCATTTGAATGAAGAGGAAATTGACAGCTTTGACACATCTTCGTATTTCGGCTATATCTTGAGTTACAATGATCGGATTGAGATGATTCTTGAACCATCTTGATGATAAGAGATAGATCTACAAATCTTATGAAAACATCTAAATCCAGTTTGAAGGTTTTTCAGGTCAAAAAGTCGAATTACAGTAGACAACTTCTATTGGTCGAAGCTGAAACAAGGCAGTGAACAGTCAAGAGTATTTCAGTCATTTTTCAGCCTACACAAATCTAAATGAGGTGATTCTTGATGCATTAGAAAGCTAACTCAAAGAGTTACAAGTTTCATGTTTTGGTCAAAGTTAATTCAGCTTCTATCATCAAGAAAATTTCCATTGAATTTGAGGCAAAATTGGAGCAACATTGAAGACTAAACAGAAATTGCTAAGAATGGCAGGGGAGCAATTCGCCTAGATTATGGCCGGATTTGTGGCCAGATTCCGGTCAGAAAAGGCTGCTCCCCACTTGCACAACTTGTTTCCTTCTCCAATAATTCACAGCTATTGATGGACGTTGACAACCACTTTGCAGCTGTAAAAGGGATAATTTGAAGCCTCTTTTATTGACTAAAGTTCTCTATATATAGCCATGGACTTTCAAGAGAAAAGAGAGCTTGGGGAGTGCAAGAATACTACCAAAAATGTAGTTCTTATATTTTCTTAGTGTTAGGTTAGTATAGTATAGGATAGTTTAGCTAGTTAGTTTATCCTTCTTGTTTATTAGCTAGATGAAGAAGAGGTTGGAGGATGAAGAAAGCAAGGAGATGAACTCATGTGACAGGGGTTACATACCTTTCCAACTCTTTATCTTTTGTACTTGATTCCGAGTTTAGTTAATATACAAGTTTTAGATTTTATGTTTATTATGTGTCTTTAAAAGTTTATGCCTTTGGTTAAGTTGAACTTTCTATGATTGTTAGTGTTTATTCTTTGGCTATTTGATGCTATTATGTTGAGCAAGTTATTTAGTACTTTAGCTTTTTAAATCATGATTAATTTGGTATCATTAATTGTGATTATCTAAAGGTGTTGTTTCTTCAATGAAAATTGAGATTTAACACTAGTTCAAGAAGTGCTAAACCTAGAGAGTACACTCACGAAAGTAGAGGTGCACTTATGTGGCTTTAATGATTCATTTCATGTAATTTCATAGAAGAAATGAACTTGTAACTAATTTCATAACCACGAGAATAGGTATGGATTAGTTATAAGTATAGTTGATTCATTACGAGAGTAGGTTTCACATGCATAAGGAAATTACGCCATAGCTAGCCAAGATAGTGGTAATCAATGATCCAAAAATAGCATTTGCATGAGTAGTTAGGGATACCATAGCTTAAGGAGCTTTCATTTGTTATTATCTTGCATAAGTGTAGCATAGTTTTATTTCTTTTAATTCATAGATCGTCTAAATAATAGAAAAGGTTTAGTAATGCCGGTAATTGTCCAATCTTCCTCGTGAGATCGACCCGATACCTGGACTAAACTACTAATTTGACTTGTATACTTGCAGTCAAACGGGTATTAATCGGAATTAAACTTGTACTTATATCAAAATTCCGTCAAGTTTTTGGCGCCATTGCCGGGAAAGATTTGCGGCAATATCGGCGTGAAGAGCAACTTTATTAGTTTGGACATTTTATTAGTTTTCTAGTGTGTAATTGAGTCTAGTTTGTTGTGTGATTGTCAAGTTAGTCTTGAATGTTATTTTCTTTTATTTTAGTGTTTATTGTGTGTATGTGTTTTATAACCTATTCTTCTTACTAATCTTACTCTTAAGTTGTTTAAAAGCAATTTTAGGTAATGGGGAGAGTAGGTCAATTTGGAGGGCAATGTTTGAAAAATGGAAAATTGGTAATGGATGGTTACCAAGTGCAAAGCTCCTTCAATAAAGGTAATCAAGAAATTATTGAAGGTATGTCTTTTGAAAATAGTTTGAAATGTTTAAAGGCTAAATTTGATGTTATAATGTTACAAGTTCAAATGGACACCATTATGCATGAAATTGAGCAAAAGAGGAATGCTAATGCTTTTAATTCTAATAATATAATTTGTGACTTGTGTGGAGGTTATCATGCTACTTATACATGTATGCAAGCACCAAATGTGGATTATTATGATAAATTGGGACATTGCAATCCTTATTTTGATCAATATGGTGATAATTTGAGCAATTCTTATGCTTATGGTTGGAATAATCAATGTACTAATAGTGATTCTCCATGTTTTTATGATTATCTACCCAAAAGTGTCCAATATGAAGCAAAACCATCTTGGGAATTGGCAATGGAAAGATTAGCTAATGCATCTTTACTTTGTGAACTAGAAAGTGAACCATTAGCTAATGATTCTAATGCATCTTAGGAGCTAGCCATAGAAAAATGTTCTAATCAATATGATTTGGCTATAGAAAAGCTAGCTAATGCGACCTCCGATCGTTTTGCTAGGATTGAGGAAAGGTTAGATGAATTAACTTCTCACTTTGGTAGAATACAAGCCCAATTACATGCATTGTGTGAAGTTATTTCTTCTAATCATATACAAAATGACCCTAGCATGAATGGTGAGCATGTTTCAAGTGAAAGTGAATTGCATTTTAATGAAAATGATGAATGTCAATTGTGTTTCAATGAGCAAATATCCATTTCACATGATAATATCTTTGGAACTAACTTCGAACCTCAAAAGGTGAGTTTTAATGACTCATTTTTCACCCTTCTTGAGGAGTGCATTGAAGGTATAGGTTCTAAGGGTATTGCTGCCCAAGATACTCTCATGGCATTTCCTTTGGTGAGTTCTCAAGTGGTGCATATTCAAGGTAATATCTATGAAACACTTGGAATAGGTAAGTCACTTCCATCCCTTATATCATTAGAATATGTGGATTTTGCTATCGAGCCACTATTTATTGATCCACCACGACCTATAATGATGGATTATTCGTTAACCAAGCCTCCTTAAAAAAATGAGGTAATATAGTCAAGCTAATGACTATAAGGAAGCGCTAGTTGGGAGGCAACCCAATGATTTCTTATTTTTAGTAAGTTTTAGTTGTTTAATTAGTATTTTTGGATGTTTTGTAGGTAGCAATGCCAAGAAGTCATGCTAATTATTTCAAGTGCAAAAGAGCTTATGAGGAGTGGAGAGCTTAACCTTCATTTTTGAGTTTACAATGTTTAATTTCATGTTATGAGCTTAAGTTAGTCATTTGCATGAAGTTGAAGTGAATTCAAGTGTTTAAATGTGTTCATGACCTATTTGCACTCTTTTGACCATTTGAGCACCACCATGTGCATTGGAAGTGTCAAGATGAATTATTTGATCCAAGAACCTCAACTTTCAATTTGCATCCTACATGTTTTTTATTTGTTTTGAGGTGTTGAGATTCATGTTTAAGTCACTTTCCATGTGTGTGAAGTGTTGAATTGTTCAAAATTTCATTGTAGAGCACGAATTGGAGAGTGTATTTCAATTTGGGGCCAAACTGAAAATTGCAGAAACTTCTGCAAGAAATGCAGAATCAATGGATCCGAGCTCGGATCCGCTTCTGCAATCAGAAAATTTTTTGTAGCACAATTCGGCCATAAATTTGGCCAATTTTAGGCCGGATTAACAGGGGAGAACAAAAAAAAATTTTTTGCTCACTGGCCAGAATCCAGCTGATAATCTAGCCGGATTCTGGCAGCTCGACAGCTTCAAGAGCGGATTCCTCATTTTTCCTCTTCCTTTCTCCTTCAACCTTCACACACACTCACACCTAAAACACACATACTCACCAAAATTCCTCTTTTCACCCTCCAATCTTCAAACTAACTTCACCAAAACACTTCCCTTTACCTCTAGAGATGATTTCATAGTTTAAATTTCAACAAAAACAAGCTTTAATTCGGATTTAAGCTTGACAAGAACAAGGGTTTCAAATTTTCGAACTCTCCATTTGAGGCCGAATTGGAGTAAGATTTTTTGGGGTTTCTTCACCATTTGCATCCATAATCATCAAACAACTAGTTTGAGGTAACAAATCTTCACCAAATATTGTCATTTGAATTTTGCCATTTTTCACTTTTTTTCTAATTTTTGGGCAATTTTGAATTTCTCTATTTTATGACATTTGGTGCTTTCCATTGTGCTTATTGAGATAATTGATGATTATTGGTAATGTTTAATTCATGGGTTTGTGATTATTTGGTGAATTTAGCAGTTTTTAGCTAATTTTGAGGATTAAAGTGACTAATTAATTATTAACTAATTTCTTGAGCTAATTGGATTGAAGAAAATTGTATGAGATTAATGGATTGCTCTAGGATATTTACATGCTAATTTTAGGTTTAATTTGCTTATCTCTTGATTTTTGGCATGTTTATTCTTGAATTTGTGGTGAAAAGTGAATTAATGACCGTTTAAAGCCTAAAACTTATGGTTAAGGTGCTATTTAGCATTTAATTATGCTTATTTAGGTCATTAAGATGGAAGTGAGTTGTGTATGTGCTTAATTGCTTCCTTTAATTATTTAGACATTATATACTTAAATGTTTTATTTCATGACCGAATAGCAAGTGGTAGATATTTTTACCGAGGCATTGAAGGCTGAGATATTTATGAAGTTGAAGAAGATGTTGGCATGTTCAAATTCGAGGAATTTGATTCAAGGGAGGCAACGTAGAAAATTAAATGAAAGTAGGGCGAATTAATTTGTTAAGTTAGTGGGCACATGTCATTAGGTAATTGCTTAGTTTTGTTTAACTGGTTAGTAATAGCAGTAGTAGTAATAGAGCAATGTTTTTAAACTCGGACCGGTCAGTGAATCGGAGAGGTGGCCGGTTCGCGGTTCGACCGGTCCAACCGACCGGTTCAAAGGTTCACTGTTTTTTTTTTTTTTTTTTTTAGTGTTAAGTACTAAGCAGGTTTCATTCTACACTTGAACTTTACCAACATAACTTAATTTAAGTTATGATAATAATAAATTTTCTAAAAGTTATACACAAAACATGGAATGATAAATATAATTAAAATATCATAATTCACCACAAGTTTTCATAAATTCATTATAAACATAAATAGATACAATCCAAATGTGCACCAATTATCACAAATAAAAACACAAAAAATAAATAAATTAAATATTGAAATTCTTTTACAACCCTTAAAAAAATCCATAAAAGAGTTCAAGTTAAGACAAACTATTTGAATAGCAAACTTTTATCAGTGGCATGATAAGCAACCACACCACCTTCACAATTTCATCAACTTAAGCTGAAAAAGTTAAAATTTTATTATAAAAATATAAATCTAATTGCTCAAACTAAAAAAAACTAAAAATTTTTGAAAAACAAATATACAGTTAAACACATAAAAAATTAATTGCTACTAAACATTACTAATTAACATGTTATATTAAATTCAATGATCCTATACCATTAATTATTTTAAATTCAATTATCAATAGCTTCGATTATGTGCCAACTACCATATTTTTTACCAACCCAATGTTATTATTTGTAATTCCTACCCAATTCCTACACGGATGTGCACTACTTTTGCAAAAATTTCATCCTTAATTAATCGAATAAAAATAAAACAAAAATGAGGGAAACATATGAAAATTGAGGGGAAAAAGAAGAAAATGCAAAAAATCAACTAAAGATAATAATATAGAAAAAAACCTTGAAAAGAAAAAAATTAAACTTACTAAAATGTTGGAAAACAAGAAAAGTTGAAATTTTCAACTTGTTTACAATCTGCTAAAGATAATAACCAGATAATAATGGTGAAGACTTGAGAAAATCTTGTTGTGGATATTTGGGTTAAAAATGGTTAAGAAGAAAAAATTGAAAAAAAAAATAAGAGAAGAACTTGATGTTTTAATATATTTTTTAGTCAAGTAGAATTCTCAACAAACTTAAGTACAGTCTAGCGGTAAGATTGTCATATTTAAATTTGGAGACCCAGGTTCGAATCTTAACTACACCATTCTTGATATTTTGTTGAAGAATTTAAAAAACCGCCGGTTCACGGTTCTTAACGGTTCGCACGGTTCGTCCGGTTCGTCCGGGTTTCAACGGTTCTCCATGAACTTCCGGCTTTAGCATTAGACCGGACCGGTGACATGGCCGGTTCGCGGTCCATCCGGTCGAACCGGCCGGTCCGGTCCGGTTCTGAAAACATTGTAATAGAGTTGTAGCCGCATGAGGGCTAGGGAAGTCAGTAGCGTCGGGTTTCTTTAGAATAGACATAGCCTCTCTGCACGTTTCTTGTGAGAAAAGTTGTGTAGGCGCAGTCCTTTGAGTAATAAAAGAAATTGTTCCTCTGCCTCTTAATCGATCTCTTGTAAATATTTCATATTGATTCGGGTCCATCACTTCCGCGGCACCACCACCTCATCCACCCCCACCGCCTCATGGAAGATAACCTATCTCGTAAAAGTATCACTTGGATAGTACTTGTAGTCATTTTTGTTAACATATCTTGCCTTCTTCTTTATCATTATGCGTATAACAATTATCAAATCTTGGTGGCCATCCTGATCAAGACTCAAAACATTCGTCTCCACCTCAAGCTTTCAGTTTGAGAAAAGCAAACATTATGATTCCCTCTCCATCATCCCATCATGACGAATCTAATACAGAAGGAGATTTGTCTTTCCCATCCTTTAAAGTTTAAACATAAACACGACCCGAGGCAAGGATATAATATACCTTCTTCAGCTGATTCTGTCCCTGAAAACCCATCTTCTCCAGCTGGCTCAGTACCAAGAAACCAACCATCTTTGGTAAGTTTATTTGGATTATAGCAGAATTTCGCCTTCACCTCAATGTGTTGGTTTGCTGCATTTCATTGTGCCTAGAGCCTTTTTCCTAAAAATATTTTTATCAACATACTGAATGCATAACATGTTGCTAAAGTCAAATTGCTTAAATTTGGTCACATATCAAATTCATATCCATACTTGTGCTGGTCAAATAAATAAATAGAAAAGGGTAAAATACACTTTACCTCCGTGTGATTTAACGATTTTTCATATAATCCCCGTAGTTTCAAAAGTGATATATAAACCCCCACATAGTATTGGACTAAAGTGTCAAAGTCACGGAATTTATATTCTATAACAGAATCAACTAAAATGTCAAAAGTATCTTTTCGTGAAGTTGGAAATTTTTAATTAACCTCAGGGGGGTTATACATATTTTTTGAAAACCATAAGGGGATTATGTGGTAAAACACTAAATCATAAGGGGGTTATGTAGTTAAATATAAAATCATAAAGGGTTAAAGTGTCATACATATTAAGTTTTTATATTTTAGTCACTTTAGCTATTTTAGTTTTTAAACACGGATATTTTCAATATTTCCTTGAGTTTCGTCACAAGGATCATTTTTGTCACTTTGAAACTTTAATCCAAAATATGAGAGAGTTATATATAACTTTTAAAATTAAGGGGGATGTTATATGCAAAATCGCTAAATTACAAATGAGTAAATTATATTTTACCCATAAGAAAGGTTATCTTGGGAAAAATAAAAGAAAACAGGTTATCTCGAATTCGAACATCTCACTTACCCTCTTTGCGCCCGTGTCACCCAACCCATTCCTATCCCTAATTTGTTCCTTCCATACAGCACTTTTACATGCCACTTTTTTTTCCTAGTTTTATTCAAGTATGCATGCCCAAAAATTTTTTTTCCTCGAGTAAGTAGCCTCAAATCTTGTAACGAAATTTTATTAAAATGTTGTCGACTTTTGTTATTTTGAGACATAGAGTTTCTGTTTGACTTTGAGATTTTAGCAAACTTTGAACGAGGATATATATGTATATCAGGAGAGGTATAGGACTTCAAATATCAGGGTATTCATCATTTTACACTTCTGTTTGTAAAACTCTGGTGTGTATAAGAACAAAGTGGCCTTTTTACAGGCACTGCCATCTGATCTGCAATCAAAATAATAATAATAAGGGCAAATTACACTTTACCCCCTGTGGTTTAGCATTTTTTATATAACCCCCCTACGATTTCAAAAGTTATATATAACCCCCTCATGGTTTGGATAAAAATGTCAAAGTGACGGGAATGATTATTTGTAATGGAGTTACCTAAAATATCAAAAATACCCTTATGTAAAGTTGAAAATTATTTATTTACCAAGGGGGGTTTTGTGTATATTTTGAAAACCATAAGGGGGTAATATGGTAAAATATTAAATCATAAGCGGGTTAGTGTGTCATGTATTTATAAGGGTAATTTCGATACTTTTAGAAGTTCCGTTACGAATGACTATTTCCGTCACTTTGACACTTTAATCCAAATCATGAGGGGGTTATGTATAGCTTTTGAAACCATAGGGGGCTATGTAAAAAAAGCTAAATCACAGGGCGTAAAATGTAATTTGCCCTAATAATAAAGATTCTTAATAGATTTTTTTCATTTGATTTAAAGAATATCATAGACTACAAATCTACTTACTTTAGTCCTAAATCACATACGAGTATTCGTTTCAGTTCAAAATTATCATTATACATTCCAAAATTTGACCAGATTAAATGAGTTTCTTTGACTGAATTTCTTGTTATCAACACTATTTTTTCTTTCTTTTGACTAAATTCGGTTTGTCCAGCACTATTAAATATGTTTTAGGGCTTCAATTTTGAAATTAATTAATTTTTTTGCCCATAATTACTTTGATCTCATTTTCTCTATTTTCATCCCTTTCTCCATAAAAAGAAACACAACCACCTAGAAAGTAGTATCTCTTAACATCTTTCTATTCTATCTTTTTTGTAGTGGTATGATTACACTTAATTCAATCTGGAATTAATATATGCAAATCATTACTTAACCTAAAAATCGTGTGCCAGAATGAAGACTAACATGCAGTCAAAATAAAATCACAATTAGTTATATACGAACCCAAAATCTCTATTTGTTGAGGTTTAAACAGTGATTACTAGCTAGACGAATACTTTATCGAATTTCCTAAAGCACTATAGTTTCATTTCCTCTCCCTGGAATTGAGTAGGCATTAATGTGCATCCTGCAATAATTGTCTTTTTATATTCTTTTGCTCTGTATTATGAAGGTTAATCAAGAAAATGAAGAAACCAAGTTGGAAAATATTCTGAATAAAGCAGCCATGGTGACCAGAACGGTTATAATAACTACAATAAATGCAGTATGGACAGCACCAAATTCAATCTTTGATCTCTTTCTTGAGGGTTTCAGAAGTGGGAATCAAACACAAGCTCTGTTGAATCATTTAGTTGTTGGAGCCATGGACCAAAAAGCATATTCTCGTTGCTTGGAGTTACACCCGCATTGTATTGCACTAACCACGGAGGGGGTTGATTTTTCTGGTAAGGCAAATTTTATGAGCGAAGATTATCTAAAGATCGTGTGGAGAAAGCTTGAGTTTCAACGCACGGTTCTTGAGATGGGATACAGCTTCATTTTCACGGTAATATCTTAAATTTATCCTTGATTTTATTGGATTAAATGACTTGAATTTTCTGGTACCCATTAATACTCGGTAGTACACCTAAATTACAGTTAACACATGAATATACGCAATCGCAATTATTTCACCCTGTTGGCACAAAAAATCCCTATGCATACAATGGAAGCAATTCTAACACATATAAAAAAATGTGGGAAGAGAAGGAGAACAAACACTCAATAATTTATTTAACTCAAAATAAATATTAAGTCGTAACCTTTCGCTCACGATAACTCACAAATCTCAACTGTGAGATTTTCTCTCAAGTCGAATTTCTAGACTCAACTCAACTCTCTACTTCACTTCTCTTCACCTAATAACCTACTAGACTAGTAGTATTTATAGGTTCTAAAACTTCCTAAAAGAAATATAATTGTAAACCAAAACTTATTTGGAAATTGACTTGAGATTTCCTAATCTAATATGGAAACTAAACAAATAAGATACCAAAAGGAATTAGGAAACTAAATACTAAAATAGCCTGGTTTAATTTCCTTCATTGCCTCCCTTAAACCAAGCTCTTGATGTTGTTATCTCCAATGCCATCCCTAGCTCGAATTTCCATGAAAAATTCAGTTGCTGTATAGATGATATGGAATTCCAACTTGTAATTGATCTCTAATTTCATCTTTACGTGCGATGGTGGATGAAACTTGGACTTCTCAAACAATTTCTTCTCTTGATTGCTCTTGTAAAAAAATTCAAATATATCCACCAATTCTTTATTAGATACTCCACAATTCAATTCATCCATATCACCAATAAAATCTCCAAAGATCAGAAAATCATAATTTTTACCAATAAAGTTTTCAACATCACCATATTTTTCCTTTAGTTTTTCAGCACTAACAACAACATCAACTTTTGCAGTATCACAACCTTCAATTAATTTGTCCACCTCACAATTGATTTCAACCAATCTCATCACTTGATTTTTCTCTTCAAAAGATTCATCAACTTCAATAAAGTCAACAATTTCTCTATCATCATGATCTTTAATCACATCTTTAATTTGATCAATGATTTCACTTTCTTTCTCAACCACTTGTGAAATTTCTTCTTCAATCACAATTTCTTTATTTTCATGTGTATCCACAATTGTTACAATTTCTTCTTTCTTTGCCTCATCAAAAACTTCATTTTCTTCTTCCTCATGAAAAATTTCTTCTTCACCATGACCATAGGAATTTGTTAAAAATTTCCAAGCCTCCTTCGTTGTCTTTACATGTATCAATTTTTTGGCTATATGTAACTGGACTTGGGTATGGAGATAGTATAATGCTTCCTCTCTAATTGTTCAACTGCATCCCTTGATAATTCTATACCATCTATAGGTACCATGAACCCCTTTTGGATAATATTCAAAACTCTAATATTTTTGAAAAAATTCTTCATCATCGACCTCCAAATCTCAAAATCGTTTTTACCATCAAAGATAAATACACCACAACGTGGTAAATAATGCGGATCCATATTTTAATTTCACAAACAAGCTCCAAGCCCCAATTTTGCGAACAAGCCCCAAGATCAAAGCCTAGAGCTCTGATACCAATTGTTGGCACAAAAAATCCCCGTGCATACAGTAGAAGCAATTCTAACACATATAAAAAATATGTGGGAAGAGGAGGAGAACAAACACTCAATAATTTATTTAACTCAAACAAATATTAAGTCATAGCCTTTCGCTCACGACAAGTCACAAATCTCAACTATGAGATTTTCTCTCAAGTCTAATCTCTAGACTAAACTCAACTCTCCACTTTAGTTCTCTTAACCTAATAACCTACTGGACTAGTAGTATTTATGGGTTTTAAAACTTCCTAAAATAAATATAATTGTAAATCAAAACTTATTTGGAATTGACTTGAGATTTCCTAATCCAATATGGAAACTAAACAAATAAGATACCAAAAGGAATTAGGAAACTAAATACTAAAATAGCTTCGTTTAATTTCCTTCACGCCCTTTACATTTAGACACTTTTTCAAATTAACTATAATTTTACAAAAAAAAAAAAAAAAAAAACCATTGGAGACCCCTCTTAACAAATGCCCATTTGGTACTTGTAGTCATTAATACTCGATAGTACACCTAAATTACAGTAGTTAACACATGAATATATACAATTGCAATTATTCTACCCTTTACATTTAAACACTTTTTCAAATTAATTATAATTTTACAAAAAAAAACTAACATTTGAGACCCCTCTTAACAAATGCCCATTTGGTACTTGTAGCCGTTAGGCAAACGATAAATGATTTCACCAAATAATAAGTTTGACATTTAGAAATGGTGTAGTAATCAGATGTGAATAATCTCAATTATGTAATGAAGCTGTGGCAATCATCCACAGACATTTGCTACCGGGGAATTTTATCAATAGAATAATAATCATCATTTATACTTGTCTGTGTCCCACTTAATTAGTTATAGTTGATGGTGTACCAAGCTCAAAAAAGGAAAATAAAATTTGTCCAAGCTTCATGACTTGCAGCATTCAAATTACATGATTGCCCTTCAATTGGATATTGGTTCGTTGTTCAAAAACCCTAATAAATAAATACTAACTCTTTATTTGTTGTGGTACTGACAAAAATAGAAAAAGATATTAAATTCAAGCCCGTTCATCCTATATGTATGTGCACAACTATCCATTATCAAGACGATAATGTAGTGTAACAATGTGAGATATAATTTGTGTCTCTTTTAAGCATGTCCTAAAAGAGAAAAAAGAAAAGTAATCGTTTTCTAAGGAAGTCCACACTGTCCAAATTGAAGATATCCTTTTTTTTTAAGGAAGAAATGCAATTCTGACCCTAAAGATTGGCTTGTGTATCAAAGTGTAAAGTGGTCCATATTATTTCAATCAGAATAAATGTGGCCTATAAAGTTGTGAAATTTAAGTAAATTTAGGACAATTAATAAAAATTCAACAGTGTCAAGGGTCAAAATCAAATTGAAGTTGGTTAACAATTTTGACTTTGCATTTTTTGTCCTCAACTTTTAGAGTTTCAATCATTATCCTTTTTTAAGTATCTGATAGCTAAATTGATGGTTTTAGGATGAAATGAGATGCAAATTAGATTGAGATTGCGTTAGATATGTTCTTAGAGTTATAATAATAAAAAGGTGAAAAGCTAACTAATTTTTTATTCTATATATCTTATTTATTCATGCCAATAGTTTCCTCTTGTGCACAGTTGACCTCAAATATGGCATAATTATGTACTTATTATTGCACTATGAATAATTCATTAATAATGAGCTTTATGATCTTTTTTCTTATATTGGTAATTAAACACAAAATTAAATATCCCATTTAAATGTGAGAAATATGTAATATGTAAGTTAAGTTGATCATCTTAGATGTGCATATTGCATATCAATAAGTTATGAATTAAGTTTCAAATGAAGATAGTTTAAACTTGAATTGTTCAACAAAACTATCAATGCAATATATACCAAAATTATAGTTTGCAAACATTCACATAAATACTTTAAACCTTTATTTTTTGAATTTTAGATTTTGATGAGATTAAAGACATGAAAAAATAAAAGAAAATCTTTTCCAAACTCCCTAAAAGCACTTCATATCAGTACTTGCATTTACTAGTAATTGTAAACACAATTCATAATCACAACTATTTAAAACCCACTTCATCAAGTCATGCAAGAATTTCTGTAAAAGTACCACAATATAGTTATATATCGAAATTGGAATTATCCTCTTCTTCCACTGGTTTTAGTTTATATATTATTTGTGTATTTTCATTCAATTACAACTAATTTTAAAAGGGTATTTTATTTAGTCTAATCATAGTTTTGTAGGGACACAAAGTGCTTTTAGGGTTCTTATAGGAGTTTGGAAATATATTTATCATATATATAACTCAATTCACTTTTTATTTTTATCTTAAATCCTAGTTATAACTATTTGAAAAATAAGTAGCCAAATTGATCGAAAATCGAAACGTGAGAGACAAAAAATGTAAAGTCAAAACTTTTGACTAACGTAAATTTGATTTTAATTGTTAGTTATGCTGATTTTCCATTAGTTGTCCTAAATTTGTCTACAATAAGAGACTTTGGGGGCCATAATTATTTTGATCGAAATATTATGATCAATTTGACATATAGCCCAAACATTGGGGATCAAAACTGTACTTTTTCTAATAAGATATCCAAAGTTTGTTCGGTGAATATTGCGGTTATCCAATAAAAAATAAGATTAAAATAAGATGAAGGTTATGAATGAATTACTTTGAAACGAATCTCAGATTGGATCTACGCAAATATTTTCCGCTCCATAATTGTCTGTTCTTTTAACCAAACCTCAAGGAGGAAATTATCATTTGAAAAAACTTGGGTGGTATCTTATTTTTCTTACACGTAAAAATGACAGGTTGTCAGCCTGTGCAATAATAAAACCTATCCAAACTAAAAGTAATTTCTGTAGATAGCGGTGAGCAGGGTCGAATCCACAGGGACTGGGAGTAATTGTTTCTTTTCAAATTCACAGTGACAAGGGGGGTGTTTTTATATCAGGGGTGACAATTTAAGCAATTCAACTAAAAGTAAAATAACAAAAATAAAATAGCTAATTAGAAATTAAATAACAATTTACTAAAATCAAATGAATGATAACTAAGGATCTAACCAAGAAATAATTTCAGCAATGGTGCACTTAATTGATCATCGATACTAAGCCAATTCCAATTATTTACCAATAAATAGGTTATAACTGCCAAACAAGCGATGACAGTCAACCCCTCCTTACTGTGTCGGTGATTAAGGTACGCCCGTTAATCACTGCCCTAATTGAGAAATAATCCTAGGTACGCCCATAAGATTTAATTCCCCAATTGTCTTACGTATTAGAAGAGCCCTATTCTAACCAAATAACGCACTACCAGGGTTATTTTAGATTAGCCCGCGTATTCCCCTGACACAAATCTAATCATGCCAGTTGTCACTATTTTGAGGTAATTAAACAATTACGGATTTAATACCTCAATTGATAATAGATTATTAAATTAACTAATTATCCGGATCCAAGACAATCAATTAATTAAACAATCATAAGCACTGTAATCAGGGAATATGCGAATACCAATAAACAAAAGAAAAAGGTAAAATTAAATCGATCTCACAATTTTAGACGAATCAAAGCCTCCGTTTTTCCTTGACTAGAGTAGGAAAATTAGTTCATACTTGATATGAAAAACTGACGCAAAATTGGAGAGGGAGCCGCGGCCATTGTCATTGATTTTTGAGAATTTAATCCGTTCCAATCAAGAGATAGCAAAGTTACACGAAGCAATCCTCTGTTTCACTTCGTATGACATGCGAAGGGAGCAAAGGAAATACTAAGTGTTCAACATGAAGAAAAAGTCAAAGCTAAGAATTTCTAAATGCTGCCTGACTTTCGTAAGAAGCTTTCCACTACTACAAGCTAAAGAAGAAAAGTCAAAGATGAAGGAAAAAGGTAAAAGCCATCTGCAGTCCTCTCTTTTTTCTATCTAAGTCTGCCTCCTCCTTGCGGCTGCTCTGTGCGGCGGCCCCCCCTTGCGGAGAGGACTCCGGAGGAAGAAGAAGCAGACCCCCTCTGCGGCGCTCCAGCCCTCTAGTCAAATAGAAGCCTCTGCCCTGCTCTCTTCTTTTGAAATTATCAAAATGGGCAAAAGTCTTCCTTTGCCAATAATGTTCCTGGGATAAGCTCTGTTATTTGGGCTCTTTTCTTGTTAAATTGGCATTTGTTATCATATTTTCGTTCTACTCCCCGAAATAAATGCAAAATATCAAAAGTGAGTAGAATCTAGCAATTAATCCACATTAGGTCAGGGAAAATTAATAATAAAATAAATAATAAAATTGTAACCTATCAAAGAATAACTACTTCAACTATAATTTGTAGTGCATTAAAACAGCACTCTACCGTTTTTTTGGTGGAATGTGGAAAACAAAAAGGCAACTGCTAAAGAAACAAGATAAAGCCTAAACTTTACAATCATGAATAAATTGTTTGTGCATGTTTCTCTGATGATTGATAAATGTGAAACTAAAAATAGTATTTACATGTCCGTTACCAAGTGATTTGATGTTTAAATCTTCAAAGGACATGTAGATGCATTATTCGTTTCCAAAAACATGCCCCAAAAAAAAATCCATATATTAATGTCTAAATTTCTTTCTTCTTTCTGTTTCAAACTCAGGATGCTGATATACTGTGGTTTCGAGATCCATTTCAACGATTTTATTCAGATGCAGATTTCCAAATTGCGTGCGATCGATTTGGGTTCAACTCGACTGACTTGAACAACTCACCAAATAGTGCTTTCATCTATGTTAGATCAAATAACATCACAATCGAATTTTACAAATTTTGGTGCAAATCCAGAGAAGCATATCCGTCAAAACATGATCAAGATGTGCTTAATATGATCAAATTTGATCCTTTCATCAGTAAGATTGGGTTGAAAATCAGATTTCTGGCCACAGCTTATTTTGGAGGAATATGCGAGCCGAGTAAGGATCTCAACGTAGTTTGCACAATGCATGCAAACTGTTGTACAAGTCTAGAAAGGAAAGCTCATGACCTTCAAATGATGATTGATGACTGGAAAAAATACATGACAAAGCCAGGGAATCGTACAAAACCACATCCTTGGACAAGTGCAAGATATTGTTCTAAATAAACTCATCCATCTTTTTGTGCCAAATATTGGTGAGCTACTTCAATAAAATTCCAATGACTCCAAAATTTGTGATATATGTTTCTGAATTCACCTTTTGCACACAAAATAGTTGCTTCAAAATTCTCATAAGCTTTTTAGATTGTTCTTCGAGCTTATTGCATTTTAATGCTGATACCACGTACTTGTCTTATAATTTTAGTGTTTTTAGAATCAATAGTGATGCTGCATGTTTTTTAACTTACTATTTCTTTCAATATTCATTTGCATATTGCCTGTTCTTTTTAGGGACTTTTGGCAATCATAGCCAGACACTCTTGCCCTAAATTTCAAGCTTTTATTTATTTATTTGGTTAAGAAACATTTATTTATTGTTATCAAGTCTTTGTGGAAACCAAAAACTTTATTTTTTGCAAAATATATCCTTCAAATTTAAGTCAATGTAATTGTCACATATTTTACCCATCTTACATTAAATTTATATTCAACTGAAGATAGGTTCCCCCCTCCGCCCCCGCCCCCCCCCCCCCCCCCCCCCCCCCCCAAATGTGAATTTTTTTTGTTAAGTCCTACTACAATGAAACCAAAATTGGATAGCTTATTGAAGTTTCTTTTTTCCCCTTTAAATCATGGATTTCTGTTACAGACCACATGAACTTTATTTTTTTTTTAAAAAGTACACGAACTCTGTTATGTCTCATGAAACAAGTCACAACTGCTGCAAAATTTATGTTGGTGTGAGTCTACATAAATTGCATAGACATAAAATTTATCCTTCAGTTCTAGTGATCCATACGAGACCGTGCTCGACTCATGTTTGAATACTGCCTATCAAAGCCAGAAAGTCTTCCAATCAAAATGTGAATCTTTTTTGTCAAGTCCTACTACAATGAAACCAAAAGTGGATCGCTTATTGAAGTTTCTTTTTTCCCCTTTAAATCATGGATAGGAGTTGTGAAGAAACTTGGACTAGAACTACATGATCTCACTTTACCTGAAGAAAACATAGTAAAACCCAAGGGGCACATAAAGTAGTACTACAGGTCCGTACCACAAATGAAGTCAGAAAACAAATGGTCCAAGATAAGTACAGAATAAGATATTGTAACTATATCATAAAAATTTGCACACATATAAATATTTGGAACCAATCCTGTGATTACGTTCAAATTAAAATTTCTTGGAAGACATTTTTAACGTTCAAGGATAATGTGCAATAAGTGAAGGTGTTGTATGTTAGATGATTCAATGGTCAATACACAAAACCATTATTTAGAGTACCTATTCTAATCTTGCAAATGTGTCTGAGTTTGTGTTTTTTCTATCAGTGCCGTACAAATACTATTAGCATATTGCTCTTATCTGAGGGGCGGTTGATGTAACCATAAACTCTTAATTTAGAAGTAAGACGAGATATTTTCTAATTCGATTATACGTATTTATAGAGAGAGAGAGAGAGTGTGTGTGTGTGTGTAGCATTTAAAAGGAATTATTGATATTTTGGCTCACTAAATAACAGCATACATAAATAGGTATGCATCTTTTGTTAGATATTTCTGAATTCATGTACTAATTATTGGTACTGGAAATTGTACATTTATATCAGGTCATTGCTGTCAGGAGCAGGGGCTGGTGCAGCATTTGGCGCAACCAGAGACCTAAACAAGGCATACGAGACAAGCAACGTGCCTAAGACCAACGACTTCTTTGATCTAAGTTATGTTGCAGCAGTATTGATCCTCATTGGATGCTTAGGTTCTGCAATTTCTTCAATGTTTTCATCCTTAGCCCTCTCCATGGGTGAATAGTCATGAAGAAGAAGCAATAGAAATATTAAATGCACTTTTTGGGATTCTAAAATTTGCCATGTCTTATTCTTTGAAGTTTGACAAAGTCAATTGTTATAGTTTGTAGAGTATTCAATACAAAATAAAGGGCCATTTGAAGATTGAAGTAATTGCCTTCTGGGGCTAATTAAGTCATTTTCTCACATTAATTGTATTTCATTGTGCTTCTAACAATGCTTCATACCGACGACAAGTATACAGTAGACGAATTACACAGCCTAAAAAAAAAAAAAACCTATGATTCCATTTTCTTGGTCACTTGCTTAATTTTATAGCCCACTTCTGGATAGATTGTCCGGAGAAACTTCAATCAAATAAAATAATGGCCAGAGAAATGATGATCAGGATTATATAAACTGAAAAAACTAATTAAAGATGTCCAAGTCAAAGTCCAACAAGTGAAAATTTGAACCTAAAGGATAGGTGATCCCATAACACATGCAAAATAATAATACTCCTTTAATTCAGGCTTCTTTAATCCAACAAGTAATAATAATAATAATAATAAGGCTTCTTTAATTCAGTGCCCTTATGGCACAAAAATAAAAGGTGATCCCAATATTTAATTGTTTGTAGAAAATTTTCCTCAATTCAGACAATGAATAATAGTGTTTGAAATTTAAAACGCACCCTGTATTTTGTTTACTTAGATTTGACGCAAAAATTAATGCCAAACGATTTTATTCAATCTATGAACCAGAGAAAAAAAAAATCAAGTTTGTATACCTCTCCAATGCCAAGATTCCCGGCAATCTCACATTGGCGAGTACTCACAGCATTTATCACCAGGCTTACTGTGAAGGCCTGGAGAAAGGATGTACTTAAATAAGTGTAAGCCAGGAAAGTGAAACAGACGATTCGTTGCAGAAAGAAAGAAACCATCCCAATAGTAGTTGGTATTGATTTAGGAGGTGGACACATTGGCAAAGGAGATTATCATCAGAAGTCACCGGAATCTCCAGGCGGCTACCACTGCAGCGGCGGCCTGCTCCACCTCCACCACCTCATGGATCATAAACTGTCTCTTAAAAGCATCATTTCGATAATACTTGTAGTCATTCTTGTTAACATGGCTTGCCTTCTTCGTTATCCTTTTGCGTTTAACAATTATCAAATCTTGGTGGCCACGCCTGATCAAGACTCCTATAAACATTCTCCTCCACCTCAAGTTTTCAGACTCAGAAAAGCAAGCATTATGATTCCTTCTCCGTCTTCCCATCATGATGAATCTATTGCAGAAGGAGATTTGTCTTCCCCATCCTTTGAACATGAACTTGACCCGAAGCAAGGATATAATAATATATCTTCTTCAGCTGATTCTGTGCCTGAA
The DNA here is from genome assembly GCF_003713205.1 of Coffea eugenioides. Classification (NCBI taxonomy): domain Eukaryota; kingdom Viridiplantae; phylum Streptophyta; class Magnoliopsida; order Gentianales; family Rubiaceae; genus Coffea; species Coffea eugenioides. Next base: position 8,182,838 of record NC_040042.1, on the reverse strand, counting down.
AACCCATCTTCCCCAACTGATTCAGTACCAAGAAACCAATCATCTTTGGTAAGTTTATTTGGATTTTAGCTACACCACAATGTGTTGGTTTGCTGCATTTCATTGTGCCTGAAGCCTTTTTCCTGAAAATATTTTTGCATCAACCTGATGAATGTATACCATGTTCCTTAAAGTTAAATTGCTTAAATTTGGTCATAGATCAAAGAATTTCGCAATCATTACTTAAAAGGAAAAGAAGTGTTTTTCTAATTAGAAAAGCCACCTTCCCTAATAACTTTGATTCATTAAGCTTTATCATATACCGCACGCACGGATACAATGTGGTTTCCATGCCACATTTTGAAGATGCGTATTTTGAAAAGGTATACATTTTTTTAAAAGAAAATATACATAATTCAGCGAATAGAGAATGACTTTAAAGTTAATTTTTATGAGAAAATGATCTCCTATTTGGATTTTTAACATATACCCTTACTGCATGGAATACATGTACATACATATATACATTCATGCATATACGCACATATTTATATATGTATGTATGTGTGTGCGCGCACACACACATATAACTACTTGAATTTGGGCTGTAAAATGAATTTTACAATTTTTGAAAACAAATTCTCCTCCTCCATCCCCCAACACACACACACACACAATGACTTTCTTTTCTCTTTAGGAGAGTAAGGTCAGCTAGTATATTTGCAAAACAATATTCTAGGTTTGACTCGCATTGGTTTTGATGCAATGTAGCTCTTGGTCATGCCTTTTTCTTTTTTAAAATAGTAGAATGATATGGCACAAAAACACTAAAAAAAAAAAGGAAGAAGAAGAAAAAAAGAACACTTATATTTCAATTTTCTTTTTTCTTTTTTGCCTTTTTGTAGGGAAAACAAAAAAAAAGAAAAAAAAACTTGATAGGAGGGAGACTTCGTCCCGCCGACGCAACCCAAATATCAATGGAGAGCACGCCACAGTTGGGTGTTCTATTGCTAGTTCAAAAGTGAACAATCAAAATATTGCATAATATGTTCTAGAGATTTGAGAAGTCAGATCAATACTTGTGACTTAAAAAAAATTATCTTTGGGAAAATAAAAGAAAAAAAAACCTGTACTCCAAAAATGTTAAGTTGTTCCTTCCATATAGTACTTTTACATGCCATTTTTTTTTTCTAACTTTCCTCAAGTATGCATGGCCAAATACTTTCTTTTTTTTTTTCAAGCATGCTCAAATCTTTCTTTAATTCTTTCAAGTATGCTCAAATCTTGTGACGAAGTTAAAACGTTATTGACTTTTGTTATTTTGAGAAATGGAGTTTCTGTTTGATTTTGAGATTGTGGCAATTTAAGTCATGAAGACTGGAAACCAACTTTGGACTAGTGTGTTTGTGTAAACAAGAGAGGTATAGGACTTCAAATAGCTGGATATTTATCATTTTACACTTCTGTTTATAAAACTTTGGTTTGCTTAGAAATAGAACAATATATTTTTTTAGTGATATGATTACAATTAATTCACTCCGAAATTAATATATGCGAATTGTTACTTAACCTGAAAATCTTGTGATGAAAACTCACAATTAATAATCCACAAGTTGTACTGGAATGAAAACTAACATGCAGTCAAAATAAAAATTACAATTAGTTATATATGAACCCAAGATCTCTAATTGCCAGGGTTTAAACATTGATTACTAGCTAGACCAATACTTTATCGAATTTCCTAAAGCACTATAGTTTCATTTCCTCTCCCTGGAATTGAGTAGGCGTTAATCTGCATCCTACAATAATTGTCTTTTTATATTGTTTTGCTCTGTATTATGAAGGTTAATCAAGAAAATGAAGAAACCAAGTTGCAAAATATTTTGAGCAAAGCAGCAACGGTGACCAAAACAGTTATAATAACCACAGTAAATGCAGCATGGACAGCACCAAATTCAATCTTTGATCTCTTTCTTGAGGGTTTGAGAAGTGGGAATCAAACACAAGCTCTCTTGAATCATTTAGTTGTTGGAGCTATGGACCAAAAAGCATATTCTCGTTGCTTGGAGTTACACCCGCATTGTATTGCACTAACCACGGAGGGGGTTGATTTTTCTGGTAAGGCAAATTTTATGAGCGAAGATTATCTAAAGATAGTGTGGAGAAAGCTTGAGTTTCAACGCACTGTTCTTGAGATGGGATACAGCATCATTTTCACGGTAATATCTTAAATTTTTCCTTGATTTTTTTGAATTAAATAAGTTCACCAATTTGAAATCTTTTGTGAGTTGTGAAATTTGGAAATGGTGCAGTAATTAGGCGTGAATAATATCAAATATCAAGTCTTCGTTTGGATTAGTTGTTTTTGGAGATGTTTTTGAAATATTTTACTCTAGCAGTGTATATGAAAAACTTTTACTATAAATATTTTTTGAAATATTTGATATATCGTGTGGATAAGATATTTTTTTATTGATTTTTGTTTGTGTATTACTGTAATATTATATTTGAAAATTTTGTTTTTAAAAAATAGGCCAATCCAAATGGATTAGAATCTGCTGGGGTATCAATAGAAGAATAATCATTATTGATAGTTGTCTGTGTCACACTTTATTAGTTATGGTTTATGGTGTACATAGTTTTAAAAAAATAAAATAAATTTTTCCAAGGTTGATAACTTGGCAGCATGTTAATTACCTTATTTACCTTCAATTTGTTATTGGTTTGTTGTACAAAATCATTATTTTGAAAATATTAAGGGATTAAGTTAAATAAATATGGTAGATTTTATATAAGAAACTTTGGGAAGAATCGATTGTTTTGGTCAAAAGATTATGGATCAATTTAATACACAAACTAAACATTGGAGGACCAAAATTGCATTTATTAATAAAATATATTAATAAAGATTACAAATAAAATGAAGGTTATGAATGATTTACTTTGAAATGGAGCCTCCCATTGGATCTATCCAATAATTTTCCGCTCCATGAGTGTCTCTTCTTTAAACAAAACTTCGGGAAGGAATTTATCATTTGACAAAACTTAGGGTTGGATGGTTTTTTTCTTTTCTTACACATTAGAATAACCACTACAACTATAATTTAATTTTTCGTAACTAATATTTTTAGTTATATTAGTAAAGCATCCTTTTTCCCTTTTTTGTCGTGGAATGTGGAAACTAAAAGGTAAATGCTAAAGAAATAAGATAAAGGTGTAAACTTTTAGAATCATGAATAAAATGCTTATGCATGTTTCTCTGATGATTAACACATGTGAAACCAAAATAGTATTTACACGTCAACTACCAAATGAGTTGATGCTTTATGAATCTTCAAAGTATATTTAGATGTACGTTGCCAGTGTACGTCCAAATTTTAGCTGTCAATGTATGTGCCATGCATTCAGCGATAATAGTGTATACAATATCAGTTTATATAAAATTAATTCTTAAATATATTAGAGCTTTTCAAAAGCCATGCAAAAATAAAATATCACACATTAATGTCTCAATTTCTTTCTTCTTTCTGTTTCAAACTCAGGATGCAGATATACTGTGGTTTCGAGATCCATTTCAACGATTTTATTCAGATGCAGATTTCCAAATTGCATGCGATCATTTTGGGTTCAACTCTACTGACTTGAACAACTCACCAAATAGTGGTTTCATCTATGTTAGATCAAATAACATGACAATCCAATTTTATAAGTTTTGGTGCAAATCCAGAGAAGCATATCCGTCGAAACATGATCAGGATGTGCTTAATATGATCAAATTTGATCCTTTCATCAGCAAGATTGGGTTGAAAATCAGATTTCTGGACACAGCCTATTTTGGAGGAATATGCGAGCCGAGTAAGGATCTTAACTTAGTTTGCACAATGCATGCAAATTGTTGTACAAGTCTAGAAAGGAAAGCTCATGATCTTCAAATGATGATTGATGACTGGAAAAAATACACGACAAAGCCAGGGAATCGTACAGAACCACATCCTTGGACAAGTGCAAGATATTGTTCTAAATAAACTCATCCACCTTTTTGTGCCAAATATTGGTGAGCAATTTCAATAAAATTCCAATGACTCCAAAATTTGTGATATATGTTTCTGAATTCACCTTTTGCATACAAAATAGTTGCTTCAAAATTCTCATAAGCTTTTTAGATTGTTCTTCGAGCTTATTGCATTTTAATGCTGATACCACGTACTTGTCTTATAATTTTAGTGTTTTTAGAATCAATAGTGATGCTGCATGTTTTTTAACTGACTATTCCTTTCAATATTCATTTGCATATTGCCTGTTCCTTTTAGGGACTTCTGGCAATCATAGCGAGACACTCTTGCCCTAAATTTCAAGCTTTTATTTATTTATTTGGTTACGAAACAATTATTTTTTTTTTTTTTTTTTTAGATAGGAAATCTTTTTTTTTATTTATTTATGGAAGAAATATACAATATATTCCTCTTACAGACGTCTAATTTTCCGAACTGAAGGCAAACTTAACTTGTCTAGACGAATTGCCCCACGAGCTTTCCTTGGAAACATACTAAAGCTGTCATAAACCTTGAGTTGTTGGTGTGGATGAGATGTACCGACATTGGATAAAGCATCAGCAACTGTGTTGGCCTCTCGGTAGCAGTGTGATAAATGAACATGATCTTCCAAGAGCTTCCAAATCTGCCTAACCTCCCTTCGAATTTCCCACGGACATTGAATGCGATGCTGAATGATCCCAACTAAAAGCAATGAATCTGATTGAACACTTATATTTTCAAAGCCCCTATGTTTACATGTTTGAAGACCAATAAGGAGGGCCTGAATCTCTGCACGGAGAGATATAGTTTGTCCAAGGTAAGCCGAGAAAGCAATCATTGGTACGCCAATTGAATTTCGAAGAACTCCACCACCTCCACCCACTCCTGGATTACCTTTAGAACATCCATCCGTGTTAAGTATGAACCTCCCTGTCTCCTTTGTTTCCCAGCGAACCAATTTATATGCAGTTCTACCGACAGATACATTCAATCGATCATACAAATAACAAAAAGACTGCAATTGAAGTGATTGTTTGAAATGAATCCCCACCATGGACTGAATTTCTGAGAATATGTCCTTACAAATAGCAGACGATTGCATCTGGACACCCTCAAACATTGCTTTATTTCTTGCCTTCCAAATTTGCCAACAGAGTACACTAGGTAGAATGCGGTCAATAAGCTGTCGTGTCTCAGAGTCATGTAACCGCAACCACCATCCTACAATGCGAGAACGCAAAAAAGATCCTGGACATCTGAATCCACATAAGTCTGCAAAATAGTTCCAAACTGCCGAGGCTATTTGTCCGTTGGCGAATAAGTGCTCAATAGACTCCACAGATGCCGAGGAACAGCAAAAACACTTTGAGGGTAGTTGGAAACCAAGTTTACCTAACCTATCCGGTAATGGTAGTCTTCCCAGAAACAATCGTAACATGAAGAATGAGACTTTCCAAGGAATCTGAGGATGCCAAATTGAAGTAAAAGCCATCGACTTGTGTCGGGTCTGCCTGATGTCCCCAAAAGCCGATTGTAGAGAGAATTTACCAGATGTCGTGGGCATCCAAAAGACTTCGACTTCACTCCCTTCCTCTGGTAAAGGGTGTTCTAAGATGGAGATCAGGTTCTCCCTTGGCATCATCGAATGTAAGAGATTTACATCCCAATGACCATTGATGATGAAATTACGGAATGTCAAATTTGGGATAACTTTTGCATGTAGGAATAACGCACCATTTCCCAACCAGTTATCGTACCAAAAATGACAAGCTCCATCCCATAACATTGAGAGCTCCACTTGTCGACTTACATTGACCATCCTTCTCCAGATTGCCGAGTCCTTTGTTCTGAGTTCAACCTGACAAGGATGAAGGCTTCCGCAATACTTTGCTTTCATGAACGATGCCCACAATGATGATCATGTTCGGAAATTCCACCAAAGTTTGAATGAAAAAGCTTGATATGCATCTTGTAGTCTCCGGAATTTATCCACCAAATTATTTATTGTTATCAAGTCTTTGTGGAAACCAAAAACTTTATTTTTTACAAAATATATGCTTCAAATTTAAGTCAATGTAATTGTCACATAGTTTATCCATCTTACATTAAATTTATATTTAGCACAAGAAAAGCTCCATTTCAACTGATTCCGAAAAGCACAAAATTCAAATCAAGGATGTGTCTAGTTCAAAAGTATTGTCCTAAGGAAATGTTCAAACTTACAAAGCAGATGCCAGTTAATAATAACACGAGAGAGAGAGAGAGAGAGAGAGAGAGAGAGAGAGAGAGATTCCTATATCAACATCAAAATTGAGACTCCTTTGCTTGCAACTTTGCCAGTGATTTGTATTTGCTTCTGCATATCAGATGTTAAATTGAAATTTGAGTGATCCAACCATCACTCAATATTGTTCGTCGCCCTGCGACAACATTATATCGTCTCATCTTCAACTCTCATCATCAGAGTCACCAAATTTTATTTTCGTAGCTTATGGAGCAATTGCATCAATTTTTTGATAAGTGTCGAGCCTGTACAATAATAAAATTCTACTTACAACAAGATATAAATGAGTATAATGGTAAGTAGGATCGTCTCCACAAAGATTAGGGGGAAATTTTTTTCTTTCCAAGTGAAAATTAATTGGAGGAGTTTAGAAAATTGAAATTAAAAATAAATAATAAATGCAAATAAAAAAAATACTTAAACCAAGGCAAATTAAATTTAAATCAAGGATAAACGAGTTCTAGCTAAGGATATAACTCCAAAAGTGGTTCATACAACTATTCATTGATGCAAGAATTATTTCATTTATTTGTTGATAAACAGGTTATAGTTGACATATACGTGATAAACAACCAGTTTTTCCTTACTATCTCAATAATTAAAGTACGCATGTTAACTACTTCCCAAAACCAAGTAATAACCCTAGCTACGTCTATAGAATTTAACATCTTGATTGTATTAGATACTAGAAAAGTCCTGTTCTAATCAATAAACACACTTTCAAGGTTTATTTAAACTAGATCTTATGTCTCCTTAACATGAAACAAATCATGCTAGTCGCCACTAACTTAAGATAATTAAACAATTACGGATTTAACTATCTTAACTGACAGTAGTTTGTTAGGTTGAATTAAATATCGGGCCCTGATACTCAAACAATACAACAACCATGAGAAATTAAATCAGAAACATACAAATACTAACAAATAGAAGAAATTAATAAAAATAATTAGATTTTATAGATGTAAATGAATCAAATTCTTTGTTACTCCTTAACTAAAAAAAATTAATTACTCTCCATTGATGATAACCCACCCAAATTCACTGAAGTAATTCGCATGGGCGTTCCACGAGGGAGTTAACCTAAAACACTCTCTTAAGAAACTCTTAAGCTCTTAAGAAACTCTCTTCCTTCTCTCTTCTTATTTTCTCTAATTTCTCAACTAGTTCATGGCTGCCCTTCAGCCGTCGGCTGAGGGGCAAGGATTATCACCTACCAAAAAAAAATCTTTTTCTCAACTTTTTTCTCAGCCGGCAACATCGCCTATCCACATTCAGCAGGCTTCTGTCTACAAGGGAGAAGCTGCGGTAGTTTTTTCTAAAGCAGATGCAGACAAACTTGCAGCGCCGTTTCAATGGGCTTTGGTGGGAAAATTTTCTCACGGCCGACCTTCTTTGGAAGACATTCGAAAGTTTTTTGCTTCTTTAAACCTGAAGGATCATGTTTCTATTGGATTGATGGACTATAGGCATGTTCTCATTAAGTGCATGGCTGAAGCTGACTTCAACAGAATTTGGATGAGAGGGATTTGGCAACTGGGTAAATATCCGATGCGTGTGTTTAGATGGACAAGGGAGTTTCATGTGCTTAGGGAATCATCTCTGGCTCCGGTTTGGGTAGTTCTTCCAGCTCTGCCTATTCATTATTTCGACAAACATTCATTATTCTCCATACTTTCTCCAGTAGGAAGACCACTGTTTCTAGATTCGGCAACGGCAGCTGGGACTCGACCAAGTTTGGCCAGGGTATGTGTGGAGCTCGATGTAGCGAAATCTTTTACACAAAGAGTTTGGGTGGCTGTTGAAGGGGAGTCTGGATTTTGGCAACGGATTGTGCCAGAGAATATGCCATTGTATTGTTCATCTTGTTCACGTTTGGGTCATTCCCAAGAGCAATGCAAGAAGAATGTAACTGAGGTTGGGTCTCGGTATCTATATAAGCATAACACGAAGCTGCAGAGGGATCTATCGTTAGAAGTTAATAATGTTCAAGTGTCTAATTTAGACCTCGTGAAAAACCCAGATGCTAACTTGGAAAAAACAACAGATGCCGTGACTGATTCCGACGAAGTGCAGCGTACTGAGATGGGCAATTATGCTGAAAAACTAAAAGGTGCAGTGGTGGAGGAAGTTTGTACTGCCACAAAGGTTCAAGAAGTTAGTAAGCCTGATGATCACCTAATTCAGCTTGGAGTAACTAAGTTGTCGTCCTCTGCTGGATTTGAACAACCACAAAATGATCTTGCAATGGAGCTGCCAGTTCGTGAGGAACGAAGGGAAATGGAAAACCAGCTGGAAAAGGTCCACGGGAATGAATACCAAGGGACCCGTTTTGAAACTAATATAAATCCCACAGACAAACTTCAGAGTAAGGCCGACAAAAATTCTCTTCATCATCTAAATACTGATCACCAAGTGGTGATAGTTGCTGCATCCAAGCCGACAACATATGATGTGCAAGGGAATTTGAATACGGCTCATATGAGGGAGCAAGCACTTGTTGGGGAACAATTGTTAATGCAAAAGCATTCAGAACAGGTCCATGGAAATGATGAAGGGACCCAAGCTACATCGTCTGAAGCATCAAAAGAGAAACTTCAGTCCATGGCCGACAATAACTCTTTGGAGCATCTCTATGTTGAGTTGCGAGGAGTGGAGAATTTCGGTCCTACAGAGCATGGGATAGTGGAGGTTAATTCACCAACTGTTGCAGGAAATTTGTCTCCCAGACCGGGTGTCCCACAAGAAAATTTGCCTGAATCATCAGGTCCTTCTTCAAGTATTGATCAATCAGGGGGGGCTGACCGTAATCCCAAACAAAAAAGGACAAAAGGTTTGAGGGCTAATCTGCAAACCGACAGAATTTTGCGCTCACGGTCAGAGACATCATCCAAAAACTCATTCCAGGTTCTTTCTCATGATTAATGGCATTTTTTGGAATATTAGAGGAGTAGCTAAAGCACCTAATCTACGAAGATTAATCAATTTAGTACGGACACATCATCTCCAATTTGTTGTGATTTGTGAGCCAAAGTTAGACGTATCTAAAATACAAACCATTCGTCTACGTCTATTATTTGATTACGTGCTTGTTAATTGTTCAAGTGATATTTGGGTGTTCTACAATAATCCTTTTCTTTGCTCGATTGTTGGTAATTCGGATCAGCATATTTCTCTACATGTACAAAGTCCCCTAATTCCTTCTCCAATAATTTTGTCCTTTGTTCATGCAAAATGCTCAATTGACGAGAGGCGTGAGTTATGGTCCTCATTGTTAGCTGATAAGCCTAGTTTTCTTCCTTGGTGTATTGGGGGTGATTTTAATGTTGTTGTGGCACCTCATGAAAAAAGGGGAGGTCGTCCATTTGCTATAACAGAAGGAGTGGAATTTCTGTCTTTCATGGAGGAGGCTGGAGTATTTGATGTAGGCTTCTCAGGACCCAATTTTACATGGTTGTAGACACCAAATTTTTATCAAATTTAATATTTTCTCGATTATTTTCTATTTGATGAGTCATTTATTTTCTTACATTTTTATGTGTATTTTTCTTATATTTGCAGGTTTATTTTAGCAAAAGAAAAAAAAATCAAAAATAAAAAATAAAAAAATAAAGAAAATGGAAGACATCATGATGTCTCTGGACATCATGATGTCTAAACATCATGATCCCATCTTTTGACCGAAGAGCAACGGATCAAATTGGAAAAAAAGGCTCAAAAATTGCAAAGAAGAGGCCCTGAGCTCCAACGAAGAAAAATTCTCTCCCTGACTCACTCTCGATCTTTTCCCTCTCTCGGACGAAGGCTACGGAGAGAAAACAGAGAAGGAAAGAAATTTTTGCAAGAGGTCCCTGGCATTTCTCTCTCGGCTGGAGCAGAACGAGCAAACAAAAAGGGAAGAAGAAATTTGCAGCAGAGGCCCCTGGCTCCTCCCTTCTGGAATTCTCCTCCCTCGGATCTAGGCAGAAAGACAAGAAGAAAATTTGCGGCAGAAGTCCTTGGCTCATCTCTCTCTGTCTCGCCTCTCTCAGCCAGAAAAAGAAAAACGCAAGAGAAAGGAAGAAATTTGCGAAAGAGACCTGGACTCTCTCAGTTAGAGTTCTCAGCAGAACAAAGGAAAAGGGAAGAAAAATCTCTCGGCTCTTTCTCAGAGACTCTTCCTCTCATTTTTTCAGCAAATAAAATACTCATTCTCAGTTTTTCTCTTGGACAGGCAAAGCCACTAAAAAGGTTGAATTGGAGCTTGTAATTTCGTCAAATTTTAGTTAAGAGACTACAATCTTCATTGAGGTATTTATCCTTTTATCTTTTTTCCAACTTTTTTCGTTTCTTTAATTTATTAAATTAAATACATGATTTGATGCTTTTTTTGTCCCTTGGCTTCGTTTGTTGTTGCTACTGATGTTGTTAAATTTTTGGGATGATCCATGAATAAATATTAAAAAACAATGATTTCTGTGAATGCATGTTAATTGATTTGAAAAATGCAAAAATAACAAAAAAAGAATTTTAGGGAGTTTGTTTTGATTTAATGTTGTAATATTTGTTGTTGATTTTATTGATTTCAGTTTTATAGTTATATTGTGAAAATCACAAGGATTATTGTAGTATAATTTTTATAATTTTTGGTGAAAATTTGAGTATTTTAAAAATAATAAAAGCCGGACTGTTTTGGTAATTTTGACAATTTTGATTCATTTTTTGTAAAAAATAACTCCAGAAATGGAATCTACTCGAAAAATCGAGTAAAAATGTGTGTTTTAATAATTTTTGGTGACCGGAAAAATTGCCGGCGAACGGCAACCGGAGGCACCGTCAGCGGTAGCCACGGCCTCCGACAGAATGTTGTAGGAAAAGTTGCAGAAGTTGATTCCCGAAGCTTTGCATGATAATCTGGAAATTTGCGGTTCAGCCCCCCCAACTTTTAAATAATTACATTATGGCTCAAAAGCTTTTGTAATTGAACCAGTCATGTCCCTATTGAGTTTTTATTTTCTTTTTCATATTTTAACTGCATTTCAAGTATGTTGTTTCTGTGATTTGAGGGTGTAATTATATTTTAATAATTTTGATAGATTTATTATTTTGATTGGGTTTGATAAAATAATTGGAGTTTTTGGGTTGAGATTTGTTTGGTTGGGTTTTGGTATAAAATTTGGGTCATTTTATTGGGTTTTAGAAATGGGTTTTGGTTTATTTCTTTTGGGTTTGGGTTGGGCTAAGAAGTCAAAACCCATGTATTTATTTGAGTTGAATTGAGTGATAAAAAAGACGGGCTGCCCAATTCTTTTTCTTGAATTTTCAGTTGGGCTAAGAGGGTTTTCGGCCCAAATAAATAAATAAAATGGCCCAGTGGCCCATTTGGCTGAGAAATCTGGTTATGAAATTGCAAATCAGTCCCTGTACCCTTGATCATTTTCTCTATGGCCCTAAATATTTTGATTTCTTTCAATTAGATCCTTAATATAATTGCAAATAGGTCCCTAAACTTTATTTTTATTTAATTTTTATCCCATATCTTTATGATAATTATAATTTGCCCCCAAAACTTTATTTATTTTTGCAATTAGATCCCTAACAGATTGGATTGCTTAAATAGAAGTTGCTTTTCTTCTATAGTCATTGATTACACTTCATTTAAGTGTTTCAATTGATTGATTTCATTTTTATTTCCATTTGTTATGATTTATTTGTTAATTAAATTGGTGCCTTGATGATTTTGTTAATTTTGGAGGTAAATAGGGCAAATCCAATTTCCCATTAATTACTACTTCAAGGGAGGTATCTTCTTGTATCATTTTAAATCCTCTTATGTGCTCCAATGTGTTTTATGTGTAATTACATGTTTTGAGTGTTATTCTTTTATTTATTATTATTCTTTTATTTTTATTATTGTGATTCATTTTTAATTTTATTTATTTTATTTTATTCTTGATTATTTGAGAAGGCAATTAAATGTCACAATTGTAATAGTTAGGTATTTATTTTAATTATTTATTTTATTTCCCTTTTAGATTGTAGTAGGCTTCCCCCTAATGTAATAGTTAAGGCTTGTTTGGTTTATTTACTTGGTGTCATTTGCGTGCTTCTTGCTACGTGTTACTGTTTTTCTTAGGATTTTGGCATCTAGATATTATGCTTACGTGTTATGTGTTACGTGCTCTTATGTGTTTATTTGTTTTAATTTATGCTTTATTTGTTCACTATGAATTGTTAATGCATGACGTCACCACACTAGTCCAACGCTAGTTGTGGCTTCTCCCTCCGCTTACTTGCTAGTCCAACGCTAGTAAGGATTTTTAGAAATGGGTTAGTCCAACGCTAGACCCTTTTAGGTCGTCTTGCGCTAGATTCATCTTTGTGAGCTATTCACTACATTCTCATGCATATTTTCATTTTTAGGATCTTTTCTCATTTGCATGATATTCCCTATTATATTATCCCTTACCCTCTGTAGGTACAAATCATGTCATTTAGAATTGCATCTCATTTAAGCTAGTTCATTTGCTTGTTCATGTTAGGATAATTATTTTTCAAACATGGGAAATGGGTGATTATAACTTTTTAGTTTAAATACCCTATTAATCCATGTATAAGAAAATTATGTCACAAGTTTTTGCTTCCCGTACCCTTTATGTTGTATTCCCTTTTTCTTTGATCACTTATATATATGTATATAATTTAATTTCTTTTCTTTACTTTAAATTTATCATTTGCATACTCGTGACACCTTCAAGGAGTTATTTTGGCCTTCGCAATTAATGCGATTGGTTCAATCAAATCCTTGAATGAACATTTTGTCCCTTTCGATGTTTTATAAATTTAGATTTGCATCCATGTAGAAAATATCCAAATATGATAAAATTAAGGGTTAGATTAGAAAAAATTTTGACTAAACCTCGCAACTAGCTTAGACTAGGTTGAAAGGGTGCCTTAGGTTTGAGTCAATTAAACCTTTGCCTTCCCTTTCTTCAACCGTGACTCCCGAACCTATTTTCTCTTGTTTTCAAAGACCTGGAGTTGTCAAAAAGGGTTTTGATTTATTTTATTTTTGTCAAAAAATATTTTTTTGGGTGACTTGGTACACCAAAACTCCATACCAAGTGGCGACTCCTATTTTTTCTTAAAAACCATTTTAGACTAAATTTTGGACCCAAATTGTCGCATTCTTTTTAAGTCCCATTCTAGGTCCTTTTTCATTTATTATTAATAAATCACATCTTTTTATAAACTCTTTCTTTTTTCATCGCGAAAAATGGGGCGCGACAATGGTCAAACAATCGACGAAGTAGAGCTCGGATTTCAAAGAGGTTAGACAGGTTCTTAGTCAACGGGGCATGTCTGGATCTTTCCCATAACATTTCTGTCCTTCACTTGGCTAGACATCCATCTGACCATTCACCGTTAAAGCTCTCATTTGTTGCTCAATCAGATACTAAGCCGTGTCCATTTCGATTTTTGAATGTGTGGACAACTAAACCACAACTCTTGGAGGTAATACGCTAGGCTTGGACTCAAGATGTCAATGGATCTCCGATGCGTGCTCTATGTTCTAAATTATTGGCAACAAGAAAAGCTATTCAGACATGGAACAAAGAACACTTTGGAAACGTGATCGATAATGTGCGATCTGCAGAAATGGCGGTGCAACGGGCAGAAGAAGTGGTAGATCAAGATGATTCGGAGGAGTGCCAGATTGAACTCAAAAAGGCTCAGGCGGAGCTGAGATATGCATTATCAATTGAAGAACAATTTTGGAGGCAAAAGGCTAGGGTAAAATGGCTTCGACAAGGAGATACTAATTCAAAGTATTTTCATGCGATAGTAAGACAGAGACGGGCTCAAACTATGATTCATCGTATCAAAAAAGCCAATGGTGTTTGGGTGGACAATGAAGCTGATATAGCAAGTGAAGCAACCACCTATTTCTCTGAACTTTTCTCGGATTCTTTGGGATCATCTGCAGATATGCTACACCTCATTCCACCTATGATTTCGGGAGAGGATAATGTGAAGTTGGAAGAAATCCCTTCAATTGAAGAGGTTTTTAGAGTCCTGAAGGCAATGGATGAAGAAAGTGCTGCTGGCCCAGATGGATTCACGGGAAAATTTTTTACTTTTGCATGGCAAGTAATCGCCCAAGATGTCTACAAGGCGGTACTCAGTTTTTTCTGTGGAGCAGAACTACCTCGTTTCATCACCTCTACTTCAATTGTTCTAATTCCAAAGGTGCCAAATCCTCAAGATTTTTCTCAATTTCGACCCATCAGCCTATGTAACTTCTTCAACAAGCTATTATCAAGGATCTTGGCAGACAGAGTGGCGGGAATATTGCCAAAAATTATTTCTCCCCAGCAGACAGGATTTGTGAAGGGTCGCAATATAACTGAAAACTTCCTACTTGCACAGGAGGTGATATCGGGTATGGCGAAAAAGAATAGAGGTGGTAATGTGGTTATGAAACTAGACATGACTAAGGCATATGACAGAGTGGCATGGGGTCATATTATCAATGTTCTGAGAAGGTTCGGTTTTGGTGAGAGATTCATTGATATGGTTTGGCGACTGATTTCTAATGTCTGGTTTTTCGTCATTATAAATGGATCCTCATACGGTTTTTTCAAGTCTTCGAGAGGACTCCGTCAGGGTGACCCATTATCACCAGCATTATTTATTATAGGGGCAGAGGTGTTATCTAGAGCACTGAATAATCTTGTCATGCAACCAAGATTTGAGAGTTTCAAAGTTCCATATGGATGCCCGTCTATTACTCACTTGGCATTTGCGGATGATGTTCTTATATTTGCAAATGGATCCTCATTTTCCCTGAAGGCTATCATGAAAGTGTTAGATGATTATCAAAGATGCTCGGGCCAATTACTAAATGTACAAAAAAGCTGTTATCTAGTTCATCCATCTGTATCAATGGCAAGACGACGGCTGCTTGATCGCATCTCTAGGTTTGCCCGCAAGTCATTTCCAATACGCTATTTAGGGTTTCCGCTCTACATTGGAAGATGCAAATCATCTTATTTTGGAGAAGTTTGTCACGCAATACTAGCAAGGATTCTGTCTTGGAAATCAAGGTTACTTTCCTTTGGAGGAAAAATTATTCTAATCAAGCATGTATTATCATCAATACCAGTTCACCTAATGTCAGCTGCAGTGATTCCCAGCTCGGTGTTTAAAACTATAGAAAAGGCATGCTCGGCATTCCTCTGGGGATCCTCTCCCGAGGAATCGAAGCTTCATTGGATACGTTGGCCTCAATTGTGCTATCCAGTTGAGGAAGGGGGAATTGGATTTCGGAGATTATGTGACGTCTACACAGCCTTTTCCTTCAAGTTATGGTGGAAATTCCGAACAGAATCATCACTGTGGTCGACCTTCATGAAAGCAAAGTATTGTAAATGTCTGCACCCTTGTCAGGCAGAACTCAGGCCAACGGATTCGGCAATTTGGCGAAGAATGCTCAATGTGAGCCGGCAAGTGGAACTCTCAATATTATGGGTGGCCAAATATGGGGCGTGTCATTTTTGGTACGATAACTGGTTGGGGAGTGGTGCATTGTTTCTAAAGGTTCCAGTTATCCCAAATTTGACGTTCCGAAACTTCATAAACAACGGCCATTGGGATTTGAATCTTCTATACCACACATTGCCAAACGAAATTGCTTATTCCATCTCAGAACAAATGGTCCCAGAAGAAGGAAGTATAGCTGAAGTCTTTTGGATGCCCACAACAACTGGTAATTTCTCTCTACATTCGGCTTTTGGGGACATTAGGCAGACCCGACCCACGTCTATGGTATTTGCTTCCATTTGGCACCCTCTGATACCTTTGAAAGTTTCATTTTTCATGTTGAGACTACTTCTGAGGAGAATACCGACACCGGATAAGCTTCGTAAATTTGGTTTCCATTTGCCGTCAAAGTGCTTTTGCTGTACTGAGCCTTCTGAGGAGTCTATTGAGCATTTATTCTCCAATGGACACATTGCGTCATTCCTTTGGAATTATTTTGGAGGGTTATGTGGAATAAAATTTTCAGGATCTTTTCTACGAGCACACATAGTAGATTGGTGGTTGAATTCACAGGATTCTGAGTTACGAAGGATTATTTGCCGTATTCTTCCTAGTGTAATTTGCTGGCAGATTTGGAAGGCAAGGAACAAAGCAATGTTTGAGGGTGTCCAGATGCAATCATCGGCCATTCGCCAAGCCATCTTCTCAGAAATCCAATCCATGGTAGGAATACATTTTAAACAATTGATAAGACTACAATCCTTTTGTCAATTGTATGATTGGTCAAAGGCACCTGGGGGTACGGTTGTATATCAAGGTATTCGCTGGGAAACCAAAGAGACAGGGAGGTATACTCTTAACACGGATGGATGTGCTAAGGGTAATCCAGGAATAGGTGGAGGTGGGGGCATACTTCGGGATTCCACTGGATTACCAATGATTGGTTTTTCGGCATATCTGGGAGAAACTACATGCCTCCGTGCAGAGGCTTGTGCCCTTCTTATTGGTCTTCAGATCTGTATACATAACGGTTTTGGAAACATATGTGTACAATCAGATTCATTGATTTTAATTGGGATCATTCAACGTCGTACTCAGTGTCCGTGGAAAATTCGAAGATACGTCAACCAGATTTGGCAGTTATTAGATGATCCACCTAGATTCACGCACTGCTATCGGGAGGCTAACACAGTTGCTGATGCTTTATCTAATGTGGGTATATCTCATCCAGATAAACAAATTGAGGTTTACGATACTTTCAGTAAATTCCCAAGGTTGGCTCGTGGGGCAATCCGTTTGGACAGAATAAGGATACCTTCAATTAGAAAAATGAGGATTATGTAAGAGGAATATTTGGTTATATTTTCCATGAATAAATAAAAAGAATTTCTATAAAAAAAAAAAAGGGAGTTAACCAAGAAAATAAAAGAAAAGAAAGCCAAGCGGCCTTTTTTGCTCAATGCAAAGAGTCACGATCCCAATTTTGCCGGTGGTCGAAGGACTAACCAAGCGGCAGTCCCAATTTCCATTTTCTACTTTATGTCTACCGCTACTAATAAAACATATTTCCTAATTAACCGAAAGAAACTACAAGAGATAATATCTCATGTTTCCTAATCCAATACTACTACTAATAAATATAATTGAAGTTTTCCAAATTTTCAACTACAAGTTGTCCAGAGTTCGACTTCAACTTGAAAATCCCAGTGCACAGAAAATTCTCAAGTCTTCTAAACTTGAAAGCAAGTCCGAATGTGTCACCACCAAATTAATTCTTAACATGCTGAAAAATTGCCCCTTTTAATAACGTTTTGCTTACTTTCCTACACTTGACACCATTAACCAAATATAAGTAGAATCTATCAATTAATACAATATTTGGGTAAAATCAAGGAGAAAATAATCATAAATTGAATAGTAATTTTGCACCCTATCATTTCTCTAACACGTGCACCATAGACCTTCGATTCCTGAAAGAGCATGTTGATGTGTGTCTACATAAATTGCATAGGCATAAAATTTATCCTCCGTTCTAGTGATCCATACAAGACCGTGCTCGGTTCATGTTTGAATACTGCCTATCTAAGCCAGAAAGTCTTCCAATCAAAATGTGAATATTTTTTGTTAAGTCCTACTACAATGAAGCCAAAAGTGGATCGCTTATTGAAGTTTCTTTTTTCCCCTTTAAATCATGGATTTCTGTTCAGACCTCATGAATTTTGTTTTTAAAGTACACGAACTCTATTATGTCTCATGAAACAAGTCACAGCTCATATAAAGAGAAGCCGACAAGGGCTTAGTCTAGTAGGTAAAATTGAAATCTCAAGAATTAAAGGTTCTGGATTCAATTTTTTCTTTTCCCTCCCTACTTCTTAAGTCCCACCCTTCCTCTATTGATGAAAAAAAAAATTGTATGAAGAGAAAGCTCACTTTAATTTTTTTTTTGTTTGATGCCCGTCACAAAGTATTGCGCATTCGTAGACTGGAAATTTGTCTTCCCCATCCTTTGAACATGAACTTGACCCAAGGCAATGATATAATAATATATCTTCTTCAGCTGATTCTGTGGCTGAAAACCCATCTTCCCCAGCTGATTCAGTACCAAGAAACCTATCATCTTTGGTAAGTTTATTTGGATTTTAGCTACACCACAATGTGTCGGTTTGCTGCATTTCATTGTGCCTGAAGCCTTTTTCCTGAAAATATTTTTGCATCAACCTGATGAATGTATAACATGTTCCTTAAAGTTAAATTGCTTAAATTTGGTTATAGATCAAAGAATTTCGCAATCATTACTTAAAAGGAAAAGAAGTGTTTTTCTAATTAGAAAAGCCACCTTCCCTAATAACTTTGATTCGTTAAGCTTTATCATATACCGGACGCACGGATACAATGTGGTTTCCATGCCACTTTTTAAAGATGCATATTTTGAAAAGGTATAATTTTTTTCTTGTAGAAAATATACATAATTCAGCGAATAGAGATTGACTTTAAAGTTAATTTTTATGAGGAAACCACCTCCTATTTGGAATTTTAACATATGCCCTTACTGTATGGAATACACGTACATACATATATACATTCATGCACATATGCACACATTTATGTATGCATGTATGTGTGTGCACACACACATATAACTACTTGAATTTGCGTATATTAACCTGCAAAATGAAATTTAGAATTTTTTGAAAACAAATTCTCCTCCTCCATCCCCACAACACACACACACACACAAATGCTGATGACTTTCTTTTCTCTTTAGGAGAGTAAGGTCAGGCTAGTATATTTGCAAAACAATATTCTAGGTTTGACTCGCATTGGTTTTGATGCAATGTAGCTCTTGGTCATTCCTTTTTCTTTTTTAAAATAGTAGAATGATATGGCACAAAAACACTAAAAAAAAAAGGAAGAAGAAGAAAAAAAGAATACTTATACTTCAATTTTCTTTTTTTTTTTTGCCTTTTTATAGGGAAAACAAAAAAAAAAGAAAAAAAAACTTGATAGGAGGGAGACTTCGTCCCGCCGACGCAACCCAAATATCAATGGAGAGCACTCTTATGATATTTCCTAGTTTCAATCTCGAAGCCACAGTTGGGTGTTCTATTGCTAGTTCATAAGTGAACAATCAAAATATTGCATAATATGTTCTAGAGATTTGAGAAGTCAGATCAATACTTGTGCTGGTCAAATAAATTAAAAAAATTATCTTTGGGAAAATAAAAGAAAAAGTACTTGTACTCCAAAAATGTTAACTTGTTCCTTCCATGTAGTACTTTTACATGCCATTTTTTTTTTCTAACTTTCCCCAAGTATGCTCAAATCTTGTGACGAAGTTAAAACGGTATTGACTTTTGTTATTTTGAGACATGGAGTTTCTGTTTGATTCTAAGATTGTGGCGGCAATTTAAGTCATGCAGACTGGAAACCAAACTTTGGAATAGTGTGTGTGTGTGTAAACAAGAGAGGTATAGGACTTCAAATAGCTGGATATTTATCATTTTACACTTCTGTTTATAAAACCTGGTTTGCGTAGAAATATAACAATGTGGTTTTTTTACAAGCACTGCCATCTGATCTGCAAAAATAATAATCATAATAATAATAAATAAATAATCTTAAAAGATATCTTTCATTTAATCTAAAGAATCTCATGAACTACAAATCAAAATGAGATACGAATGTTCGTTTCAGATCAAAATATCATGTCTACAATCCCTATTTTGCCTAAAGTAGTTTCTTTGACTAAATCCCCAGTTATCAACACTATTTTTCTTTCCTTTTGACCCCAGTTATCAAAACTATTTTTCTTTCCTTTTGACTGAATTTGATGTGTCCAGTACTACAAAATACATTTTAAACAATTTTGAAATTTATTAATTTTTTGTACATAATTACTTTGGTCTCATTTTCTCTATTTTCACACCTTTCTCCATAAAAAGAAAACACCACGACCTAGAAACTAGTATCTCTTAACATTTTTTTTTCTATCTTTTTTTAGTGATATGATTACAATTACTTAACCCAAAAATCGTGAGATTGAAAACTCACAATTAGTGATCCACAAGTAGTACTGGAATGAAAACCAACTGACAGGTGTAGGGTATACATATAACATTAAGCTCATCCTAATCAACTTTTACATTTATAAACTTGTGACAGCCCCACCTCACCCTAAGGCGAACCAAAGGGTTCAGCAGACCGCCTGTCCAACTCTCGCCAGGACTACGGAGTCGAATCACACAAATCCTATATAGTACGCGCGAGAACTCAACAAAAACGTACAATTAGAGATCACCAAGGGTTAAACAGAGCTTACCAAACCATACGGAAGTACGGGACGTCAATTAAACACTTATACATATATTTACATCGGAGTCTTGAACCAATGAACCAAAATACAAGCCAGAGTATTCACGCTACACAAAATACAATTAGGGTTTCAGTTACAGAAGAGTATAAACAAAAGAAGTCCTACAACTGGCTCAACTCTTTTCTTCCAAAAATCTTGGTTTCAAAACATGTAACCCTGTAAGGTAACAGAAAGAGGTGAGCTTGCGCTCAATGAGGTACCAGACATATAGCAGTAAAATCATGGCATTTCACATTTAACAAATCAGGTACACATGCCAGATGTAAAGTAAAGTAGTTAGACACAATGATTCAAATAGGAAGGATACAGGTGGCTCTCAGGAGCCAAATTCCCATTTGCCTCACCGAAACTTGATCGAAATAATAGTTGACACTCCGTCAACGCTAAAGGAGTAACCAATACCGTAGACTCCACTTTCTCCGATTCCTTCCACCTCACATACCCCTACCGGGCCCGAAATCCAATCAGTTCAGAAATGGTAATACTCGAGTATACCGGAATCAAGTGTCTCAATACCCAAAGATCCCAAAACAGACTACCGTGGTTCATTATCTAATCGATCAGGCCCTTGTCGGCCCGACTTGAGTAACTAGCCACAGGTGTTGAACTCAGAGGTCACAGAAAGGTCGTTGGATACCAGCCTCCAAACGACGTCCGAACAGATTCAAATACAGTTAACAGATTATTCACAGTAAATAGGCATATGGACAGACAAGAGAGCGAGTGTGATAAAGTACACCCTCGTCTCAAACAGAATAAACAGATAGTACAGTCATTCAGATCACAGATTGCAAGTGCAGAAATCAAGTTAAGTAACAAATAAGGGGAGTGGTACACTCACCGGTTTCAGTACAGATACTTCAAAAGTTTTTGTCCAAAATAAAGCTTTCATCACCAAGAAACCCTAAAATAACCAAGATGAAACAATTATGGTTCCCACTTTCACAAATCCAGTACACGAAATGCATAAATAAGACTCAACTATAAGTCGTGTGCCTGATCAAATTAGTTACCAGTGCAAAGAAATAACAATGTGATTTTGGAGTAAAAGGTAGCGGTTGGTATCAAAGACATGAACAACCCTAAAACCTTTCGCTCAAGTCACAAGTAAATCCAACAAGCCTTCAAGTAAAATTTCAGGCAGCATATCCCTTGTGTTTACCTATTTTTCAGCCATTAATGGCTTCATTATTTCCTCAAATCAGTCCCAACATCTCATACAAAATAATTTCATTTCCAAAAGCCGTTCACTAGAGTTAAAGTCATATAAATACAAAAATCAAGCTAGAAACATATCCGGAAATGAAATCTAAGTTACGAAACAAAAGGTAGATTCGCCGCTACTTAGCGTATTGGACCTAACCAAAAATACGGTTATTGGATTGAAGTGAAAGTTATACCGTTTCGAAGCTAAGACAGAGGGCTATAACTTTGATGAAGACTATTTAGTCCAGTTCTCGTCCTAACTAGGTCAAAGTTACCAAAACAACCTCAGATTTTTCCAGTTCGAAGTTCACTGTGGCAGTCCTGATTCATTCAGTCATATCTCAGCATATACAACTCCAATTCAACTGATTCCAAAGCCATTTGAAAGCTAAGAGATAGGGCTATAAGTCTTAAGAAGACATCGACAACCAAATCAGTAGTATTCCTGGTCAAATCAACCAATTACAGAGGCTGATTAGCATGTTCGGATTGAAACAGGGCAGCAGGGGTATTTCAGTCTTTTTACAGGATACGTTACTCCGATTGGCCTGAAATTTTGTAGGAAACTATAAAATATCATTCCCTACAACTTTCATGTTTTAACCCAAGGCTAATTCGGTCTCTAACTATAAGGAACAGTACCGGGCAGAATGTGATTACATGAAACCCTAACTTCTGAAATTTTCCGTCAAATGCGGAAATTTTCCGCAACAACCACAATTTGTGCATTCTAGCTCCATTCTAGATTATTTCCAACCATCATACATGGCCACACAATGGTAATCATATTAAAACAGAAAAATCATGAATAAATAGAAAAATATCATCAATCTCACTAAAATCATGAAATAACCCACAAAAACACCTCTTAGGCTACCACAAGCCATTAATTATACATCATCAAGAACAAAAGAGGAGTTCCTTAGATGCTCACCTTAGCAACTCAAGAAAAGAGACCACTTAGCACCTTAGCCTTCCAAACCACTTCACTAATCACCTCACAATCACTAAACTAAGAGGTTTTATGGAAAAGATACAAGATTAATCGGTTGGAATTGAAGATTGAACAAGATTGGAGGTAAGAAATTGGAGAGTTTTCTTTTCTTTTTCTCAAGCAAGAGGTTCGGCCATGAAACTTTAAAATGAAGAGTGATTTTAGTCAATTTTGATTTATTTGGTAAAGTCATGAATAGTGGTCGACAACTAAGAATTAATCTTCAAGTGACACTTGTCACTTTCATTTAATACATCTCTATCCTTTTGTCTCTCCAATAATAATCCATCTAGGTAACTTCTAATTATCTCTTAACATCTGATAAATTAAACTCGGTATACACAACTTAACCTAATTGGCCGAATTTTATCAAACTTACCGCACTAGCGGGTCCCACGTCCGGTATACGCTCTTAATTTCTCAAAAACTAACCGATACTAGAAAAATTATCTAAAAACTATATTTACTCATAAAAATTATCTAGAAAAGTTTTCTAATAAAGAAAATGCAGAAAAGCGTGCAATTAAATAAAATAAAGTCTAGAAAATAAGAAAATCCATGGGTTCTCACACTCTCTCCCCCTTAAAAGAATTTTGTCCTCGAAATTCCTTATCATCGCCTTCTCCGGGATACAAAAATTTTACTACTTCCTTCTCACGATTAAATTGAGCATCATACTTAACAATACCCGAACAGACCGCATGAAGTTCCATAGAATCACATTTCTAGTTCGCCCAAGTCCTTTCTAACCTAGGCACTCATTTCTTTTGCATCCGGGCGCAAGAATCCCATCTAAGATAATTAACAACTCGAGCCGACCGGTCCCAAGAATAAATCATCCATATTAAAGATTCCTACCCGGCAAACATACCTAACTTCCTCAAGTCCCATGATAAAGATCTTTACACTTATGACATGCACGGTTCATAACTTATGCTCAAACGAGCACTTAGACACATTCACGAAATCAGAACCATAACACCACTGGCCCAAGCTCATTTCGCGCAGAGACCACTCGAAGCAGCTCTGATACCACCTGTGACAGCCCCACCTCACCCTAAGGTGAACCAAAGGGTTCAGCGGACTGCCTGCCCAACTCTCGCCAGGACTACGGAGTCGAATCACACAAACCCTATATAGTACGCGCGAGAACTCAACGAAAATGTACAATTGGAGACCACCAAGGGTTAAACAGAGCTTACCAAACCATACGGAAGTACGGGACGTCAATTAAACACTTATACATATATTTACATCGGAGTCTTGAACCAATGAACCAAAATACAAGCCAGAGTATTCACGCTACACAAAATACAATTAGGGTTTCAGTTACAGAAGAGTATAAACAAAAGAAGTCCTACAACTGGCTCAACTCTTTTCTTCCAAAAATCTTGGTTTCAAAACATGTAACCCTGTAAGGTAACAGAAAGGGTGAGCTTGCGCTCAATGAGGTACCAGACATATAGCAGTAAAATCATGGCATTTCACATTTAACAAATCAGGTACACATGCCAGATGTAAAGTAAAGTAGTTAGACACAATGATTCAAATAGGAAGGATACAGGTGGCTCTCAGGAGCCAAATTCCCATTTGCCTCACCGAAACTTGATCGAAATAATAGTTGACACTCCGTCAACGCTAAAGGAGTAACCAATACCGTAGACTCCACTTTCTCCGATTCCTTCCACCTCACATACCCCTACCGGGCCCGAAATCCAATCAGTTCAGAAATGGTAATACTCGAGTATACCGGAATCAAGTGTCTCAATACCCAAAGATCCCAAAACAGACTACCGTGGTTCATTATCTAATCGATCAGGCCCTTGTCGGCCCGACTTGAGTAACTAGCCACAGGTGTTGAACTCAGAGGTCACAGAAAGGTCGTTGGATACCAGCCTCCAAACGACGTCCGAACAGATTCAAATACAGTTAACAGATTATTCACAGTAAATAGGCATATGGACAGACAAGAGAGCGAGTGTGATAAAGTACACCCTCGTCTCAAACAGAATAAACAGATAGTACAGTCATTCAGATCACAGATTGCAAGTGCAGAAATCAAGTTAAGTAACAAATAAGGGGAGTGGTACACTCACCGGTTTCAGTACAGATACTTCAAAAGTTTTTGTCCAAAATAAAGCTTTCATCACCAAGAAACCCTAAAATAACCAAGATGAAACAATTATGGTTCCCACTTTCACAAATCCAGTACACGAAATGCATAAATAAGACTCAACTATAAGTCGTGTGCCTGATCAAATTAGTTACCAGTGCAAAGAAATAACAATGTGATTTTGGAGTAAAAGGTAGCGGTTGGTATCAAAGACATGAACAACCCTAAAACCTTTCGCTCAAGTCACAAGTAAATCCAACAAGCCTTCAAGTAAAATTTCAGGCAGCATATCCCTTGTGTTTACCTATTTTTCAGCCATTAATGGCTTCATTATTTCCTCAAATCAGTCCCAACATCTCATACAAAATAATTTCATTTCCAAAAGCCGTTCACTAGAGTTAAAGTCATATAAATACAAAAATCAAGCTAGAAACATATCCGGAAATGAAATCTAAGTTACGAAACAAAAGGTAGATTCGCCGCTACTTAGCGTATTGGACCTAACCAAAAATACGGTTATTGGATTGAAGTGAAAGTTATACCGTTTCGAAGCTAAGACAGAGGGCTATAACTTTGATGAAGACTATTTAGTCCAGTTCTCGTCCTAACTAGGTCAAAGTTACCAAAACAACCTCAGATTTTTCCAGTTCGAAGTTCACTGTGGCAGTCCTGATTCATTCAGTCATATCTCAGCATATACAACTCCAATTCAACTGATTCCAAAGCCATTTGAAAGCTAAGAGATAGGGCTATAAGTCTTAAGAAGACATCGACAACCAAATCAGTAGTATTCCTGGTCAAATCAACCAATTACAGAGGCTGATTAGCATGTTCGGATTGAAACAGGGCAGCAGGGGTATTTCAGTCTTTTTACAGGATACGTTACTCCGATTGGCCTGAAATTTTGTAGGAAACTATAAAATATCATTCCCTACAACTTTCATGTTTTAACCCAAGGCTAATTCGGTCTCTAACTATAAGGAACAGTACCGGGCAGAATGTGATTACATGAAACCCTAACTTCTGAAATTTTCCGTCAAATGCGGAAATTTTCCGCAACAACCACAATTTGTGCATTCTAGCTCCATTCTAGATTATTTCCAACCATCATACATGGCCACACAATGGTAATCATATTAAAACAGAAAAATCATGAATAAATAGAAAAATATCATCAATCTCACTAAAATCATGAAATAACCCACAAAAACACCTCTTAGGCTACCACAAGCCATTAATTATACATCATCAAGAACAAAAGAGGAGTTCCTTAGATGCTCACCTTAGCAACTCAAGAAAAGAGACCACTTAGCACCTTAGCCTTCCAAACCACTTCACTAATCACCTCACAATCACTAAACTAAGAGGTTTTATGGAAAAGATACAAGATTAATCGGTTGGAATTGAAGATTGAACAAGATTGGAGGTAAGAAATTGGAGAGTTTTCTTTTCTTTTTCTCAAGCAAGAGGTTCGGCCATGAAACTTTAAAATGAAGAGTGATTTTAGTCAATTTTGATTTATTTGGTAAAGTCATGAATAGTGGTCGACAACTAAGAATTAATCTTCAAGTGACACTTGTCACTTTCATTTAATACATCTCTATCCTTTTGTCTCTCCAATAATAATCCATCTAGGTAACTTCTAATTATCTCTTAACATCTGATAAATTAAACTCGGTATACACAACTTAACCTAATTGGCCGAATTTTATCAAACTTACCGCACTAGCGGGTCCCACGTCCGGTATACGCTCTTAATTTCTCAATAACTAACCGATACTAGAAAAATCATCTAAAAACTATATTTACTCATAAAAATTATCTATAAAAGTTTTCTAATAAAGAAAATACAGAAAAGCGTGCAATTAAATAAAATAAAGTCTAGAAAATAAGAAAATCCACTGGTTCTCACAAAACTCCTAAATATCCCACACGCGATTTATCGCAAGTATACGAATCGTGAGCGAGTATAGGATATTAAGAGTTGATCCCACAAGGAAGATTGTAATTACCGGCACTACTAAAACTTCTCTATTATTTAGACTATCAATGTATTATAAGAAATGAAACCTACTGAAGTTATGCAAAATAACAAATAAAAGCTCCTTAAGTTATGGTATCCGTAACTACTCATGCAATTGCCATTTTTGGATCATTGAGTACTACTATCTAGGTTAGTTATGGTGTAATTTCCTTAAACATGTGAAACCTACTTTCGTAGTGAATCAACTATACTCATAACTAATCCATACCTATTCTCATGGTTATGAAATTAGCTACAAATTCATTTCTTCAATGAAATTACATGAAATTAATCACAAAATCACATTGGTGCCCCTCTACTCTCGTGAGTGTACTCCCTATGTTTAGCACTTCTTGAACCAGTGTTAAATCTCAATTTTCATTGCAAAACAACACCTTAGATAATCACAATTAATGGTATCAGATTAATCATGATTTAAAGAGCCAAAGTGCTAAATAACTTTCTCAAATCATAGCAATCAAATAACCAAATAATAAACACTAACAATCATAGAAAGTTCAACCAAACCCAAGTCATAAACTTTAAAGATACATATTAAACACAAAATCTAGAACTTGCATATTAACTAAACTTGGAATCAAGTATAAAAGATAAAGAGTTGGAAAGGAATGTAACCCTTGTCACATGAGTTCATCTCCTTGCCTTCTTCATCCTCCAACATTTTCTTCATCTAGCTAATAAACAAGCAGGATGAAATAACTAGCTAAACTAATCTACACTAAGAAAAATGGAAGAACTACATTTCTGCAGACTCCAAGCTTCTCCCGTATGTCTCTCTATTCTCCTCAATCTTGCAAGTTTTGGCTATATAAAGATGAAAGAAGTCAAGAAAATGAGGCCTACGCCACCCTTTTACAGCTGCAAAGTAGTTCTCACATGTCTGGTATTGCATGTGACTTGTTGGAGGTGAAACTAAGTTTTCCGCGTAAAGAGCAACCTTCTCTGACCACAATCTGGCCACAAATCCGGCCAAATTCCGGCCGGATTGCAACAGTAACATTTTGGTGCACTTTGTTCAATTTCCAGCTCTGCTCTGATTTTGTGTCAAATTCAACTGAACTTTTCTCGATGATAAAAGCTGATTTAGTTCTTGACCAAAACATAAAACTTATAGTCCTTTGAGCTAGCTTTCCAATGCATAAGAATCACCTCATTTGGATCTGTGTAGACTGAGAAATGACCGAAATACCCTTGACTGCTCACTGCCCTGTTTCAGTTTCGACCAATAGAAATTAGCTACTGTAATTTGGCTTTTTGACATGAAAAACCTTCAAACTAGATTCAGATGTCTTCACCAAAGTTGTAGATCTATCTCTTATCTTCAAATTGGTTTAAAAATCATCTCAATCCGATCATTGTAACTCAAGTTATAGCCAAAATATGAAAATATGTCAAAACTGTCAAAATGCATAAAATCCAAGTAAAAAGTGATAAAAACCTCATTTAATCACTTAAAAGCATTTTTCACCAATTATAGTCAAAATGATTCATTTTGTTCCAATAATATAACCACAGCGACTAAAAATAATATAAAATATCATACAATTATTACGTAAATTAGTTACTTATCAAACTCCTACACACTTAAATCATTGCTTGTCCTCAAGCAATCCACACATAATCAACTACAATGATTCAAGAGGTGAAACAATATATGCATTTTTGTCAAATTTAATTCCTCAAGACTTGGAAAATAATCATTATACAATTGTTCAAATTACACTAAATACTCATAATATCAAGTAAAGGAAAGATAATTATACCCTAATTTAACAAGTAAAACTTAATCTCTCACCCTAACCTAATTTCACAAATAAGCAAATCATATAGTCAATTTATAGCATTCCTCCTCCTATAATCATCCTTTTTTTATTTTTATTATTTTACAAGTAAGAGGGATTTATTCACACTAATTTTACTTAAATAGTGAAAATGCCTTTTGACGTGAAAATCGACACTTTTAGGTGAGATTTCCGGTTACTCAACATTTCACTTATTCAAGTTGCTATGCATACTCTTAATTTAAATATCTTTTTACGCGAAAGTTGACATTTGTAAATGCCAACCCCCGGTTACTTGGTACGAAAATCATTGGAGTAGAACAATTTTTATTTACTTTCTTTTCTTCTTTTTTTTCTCTTTTTTTTCTTTTTATTTATCTCTTTTTTTTATCAGAAAGTAAATAGATTTTTCCTCATAAAAAATTAAATCAAAGGAGGAGTATAGCTTTTATTGACTATATCAATCACTTACTTGCAAAATTAAATAAAGAGAAGAAATCTCATTAAACATGTAAAATTATAAGCATAATTTTCTTCACTTTACCAAATATACTTTCTAAAATGCAAAAAATCCTAATTGCATAATAATCATTTCCAAGTTAAATAAGGACTAAACCTTCCAAAATACACATAAAGTTTCAACAATAGGAAAAAATTTAAAGTTCGAACAAATTAGCCCTTTTCGAATGAAAATGCAAAAATTGAAGAACTTTTGGGCCATAGTGAAATATTGGAAAAGATTTTAAAAAATTTTTACAGAGTTTCTCCTTATAAATGGACGAAAACTCCCTGCCAATAAACCAATTTCAAGCAAATTATCCACATGGCAAATAATTCAAACACAATTCCAACATTTCTAAGCATTTAGATTCACAAAATATCATCACATGGCAAGTAAATGTAAGTCCAGTATTTTCCTCCCTCACACTTAAACTTCACATTGTCCTCAATGTGAGAAAAGGAAAATAAATAAAGAGTAAAAGAAAATATTGCTCAATTGAACTTGCGCAACCCGAATCCATGGCCAAGTGATAAATTTCCAACTTTGTTTGAAAAAGAATAAATAATTCAATTAATGCACCCTGAAAAAGACAAAATCAAAATAAAACAATTTCTTAAGAATAAAAGGTTGCAACCAACAAGAAGAAAACATGCAATTCAAGGAAAAAGGAAAAATAATCAAGCATGTGAAACCGTACAATGTTCAAGGGATAAAAACATGAAATGAGCTAATCTTTGCTAATCAAATATATGCATTAGTATCCAAAGCAAAGGAAAGCTAATTTCACACAATAAATCCACCATCACGAACAAAGTAAGTTCCATTTATACATTTTGTCATCAATGATCAAATCCCCTTAATTACCAAAGTAATCTCAAAATGGAGGCAAACACACCAAACCAAAATATAAATGACCTTCGTGAGAATTCATGAATTTTCTAAAAACCATTGAACTACAAGAATTATAAATGCATTTATGAATTCCGTCAATTAAGGCCATCTTCAATTCACCTCTTCTTTTAGAATTATCTAAGAATTCAAGAAATCATTCAATTAAGCACCTTTCATTCATTAGGTAATCTAAATTACTCACATGAATATCAAAAACTCCCACTCAACTAATTAAAATGCTACATTGGCCACTTAATATGCAACTTTGTCACCAAGCCAAATTAAGCATAAAACTAGCAAGAATTCACCAAATAAATATAATAAATGCAAATCACAAAATTTATTTATCATTAACAATCACCAATAGTATCAATAAGCTCAAATAAATACACCTAACTTCACATATAAAAATTGCCTAAAATAGAAAATATTCAATCATGGCAAAATTCAAAGAACAAAGTTAGGTGAAGAATTGTTACCTCAAATTGGTTTGGTGATGTTAAGTGATGAATATGATGTGAAAACCCCCAAGAACTTACTCCAATTTGACCTCAATTGAGTGATTTCAAGAAAGTAGAACCCTAACTAATGGTAAGCTTGAAACCACTTTAGAGTTGTTTTTGAAAGAATATGAACTATGAAATTCACTCTAGAGGATGGGAAAAAGTGAGTTGATGAAGGTTATTTGAAGATTAAATGGTGAAAAGTGGTGTTTTAGTGAGTGGTGTGTGTTTGAGGTGTTAGTGTGTTAGTTGGGTTGAAGAAGAACGGAGAAAAATTGTGAGGAATCCGTGAAATGGTTTCATCTTATGCTAGTTACTGTTTATAATCCGGCCAGAAATTAGAGGGATTGCTGGAGGTATTCCGGGCAATTTTTTTTTTCTTTTGGCTGTTGCATATCCGGCCAGTTTCTGGCAGGATTTCCGGTCAGATTCTTGGCCGGATTGTTACAGTATTTTTTTTCACTATTCAGCCAGTTTTTGACCGGATTCTGGCCAGTGAGCCCGAAATAATTTTTCTTTCTCCCCTGACTATCCGGCCTTCAATCCGGCCAATATTTGGCCGGATTTATGGCTGGATTTGCTGCAGAAAAAGCTGTTTTCTACTATTTTTCCTCCAAATTTACTTGGCTAATCTTCCGCATTCCACTAGTATCCACTTACTTTCATATTCTTTGAATAAAATCCAAGTTTAACATGATTATGCATGATTATAATTTTAACATGAAACACTTTAAATGTATGAAATGCAGCAATTGAACATGAAAACTTCCTTTTTGCCTCAATATAGATGCTTTTGTCATTGAAATCATTTGCATTAACCCTTACCATTGCCACCTACAAAACACATAAAAACACTGGTTAAACAACTAAAACTTACTAAAAATAAGAAATCGTTGGGTTGCCTTCCAACTAGCGCTTCTTTATAGCCATTAGCTTGACTATATACCTCATTATCAAGGAGGTTTAGTTAATGAATAATCCACCATTTTAGGCCTTGGTGGATCATTAAATGGTGACTTTATAGCAAAAGTCACATGATCTAATAATATAAGAAATGAAAGTGACTTACCTATTCCAAATGTTTCATAGATATTACCTTGAATATGCACCACTTGAAAATTCACCAAAGGAAATGCCATGAGAGTATCTTGGGCAGGAATACCTTTAAAACCTGTACTTTTTATACACTCCTCAAGAGAGGTGAAAAATGAGTCATTAAAGCTCACCTCTTGAGATTCAAAGTTAGCTCTGTCGCGCCCCATTTTTTGATAAAATAAATAAATGGTTTAAAAAACGTATTTTTTGATTCAATTTGTAATTGGAAAATGAATTGTTATTTAAAAGAAAAATGGGTCTAAATGGGGGTTTGAGAATGCGACGATTTGACCCAAAATTATAGTTTAAAAAGGGTTTTTGAAATAAAAAAATCGGAGTCGCCACTTGGTAATGAGTTAAGGTGTACCAAGTCACCTAAAAATGAATTTTTAAAGAAAAATAGGAAAAAGTAGTAAGAAACCCCTTTTAAACGACTCCTAGTCCACGCAAACCAACGAAAAAGGTTCGGGAGTCACATTTGACGAAGGGGAAGGCGAGGATAAAAATCCAAGGCACCCCTTCGACCTAGCCAAAGCTAGTTGCGTGATTTAATCAAATATTTTCTTGTTTTAACCAAAGAATTTATTACATTTGGATGTACTATATGAATGCAAACCCTAGACCTAGGGGGATTGGGGGAAATTTATCTTCAAAGGTTGAATGGTGCCAATCACATAAATTATGAAGCCCAATAATGACCCTTTGGAGAGGTCACGAATAATGCGAGTGGGATGCAAATGAATGAAATGCATGTATGCAATGTGAGGACATGAGTTTGAAAAAGTAATAAAAAACAATAAATATGTAAATGAAAATGTGCACGTGAGTGGGCAAGGTACAGTATGTGCAATGCTAATATGAAGTGCATGTGTGCAAGTGATGATAAAAGTGTTCGTGTGCAAGTGAAGAAACATAAAGGTGCACGTGTGCAAAATGGGAGGAAAAATGAAAGTGTGATGAGGGTATAAAATGGTAGAGTGGATTTGAAAATGCATGAGCCTAGGGAATTCATGCATATTGGGTACGGGGAGACCTAAATCGTGACTCAATTTGCCCTTTTATAGAGGGAATACAAGCGTGCTAAGGCTTAGAAAAAGCCACACTCGTCTATATCCCATATTTAAGGGGATTTTCAAGCAAAATGAACCCTATAGATAGTATGGGATGCAAAACCTAAAATGAGGGGAAAAGAGGTTCGAGGATCATGCCAAATGATAAAACTAAGGAAAATGCGTGATATGTGGTGAACAAGCAAATGATGTACTAACGAGGGGAAATCCCTAAGGGTCTAGCATTGGACTAGCCCATTCTATGAATTCCGACTAGCGTTGGACTAGTGGAAACGTACATTCATCCATTCCATTCATCTACACTACGGAAAGCTAGTAGACATGTCAAACACTCATAAACACGTAGCACGTAGCACTTAACATGCTTGACTAGATGCAAAACCTAATAAAGCAAGTAACACGTAACACATAGGCATGCAACCAAGCTAATGAAATCATTACATTCACTAACTAAAACAAAAGGGGAAGGGGAAAATGGACCAAATCGCTCGCCAAAGCCCTATCTATTACAAGCCAAGAGGTGTACACATACCCCATAAATGAAAGGAATGAAAGGAATTAAAGAAATGTAAAGAAAGCAAGGTAGACATGCAATTCACTTAGCACATTGGATCATATAGGAGAGATAAACAAAGATAAAAGAAATTATACCTTCCCCTAATGGTAAGCAAATGAAGGAAAATGGCTTCAAAACAATAAAGGGGTCAAGGCATCAATTTAAAAGTAAAGTATAAGCAAAAACACCAAAACCCACCTAATTGCAACTTGAATGAGCTCAAAAAATGCTTAAAGACCAAGAAAACGGAATAACCCGTTCAATTTCCAAATATAGCATCTACTAAAGACCCAAAACAAGCATTACTCAAACATTCAAGTCCAAATAAATCGTTTAAGCACTTCAAAGATTCCAAAAATAAAGAAAGAGCCAAACAATGATTGAAGTTGCAATGATTTTAGGACTTAATTACAAGATACTAAAACATGCTGGGGCTATTGTGGCACAAAGAGAAACTTAGAGGGATCAAATTGATTAAATGTTCCAATTACTTGGGCCTTAGTAGCATTATGGGAAACTTGAGGGGTTAAAGTGTAAATTTTTAAAAAATGATTTCATGCAATCTTCATGCAAATGACGTGAGAAACACATTCTGCAGCAGAAATTTCAGCACAACTACGAAGCTTTCGACAACTGAGAATGAAACAAGTATTTTCCAACCAAAACTCAAAGCTTTAAACTAGGAAACAACTATAACACTATCATAATCCAAACAAACAACAAGCATAGAAGGAAATCATGCAAATTCTAGGAAACTTTCGTACAAGCTCATGAAGAAACCTTCGGCAAATTTCTGTTGCAAAAATGCATCTAGAATCCATATAGATTTCTTATGAAAAGAAACCAACAAACTCATTATTTGTCAACCAAAAACATATAAATCTTACAAATCACCACTCTTAGCATAACTCAAGTACAAGATTAACAGCAAATCAGGAGGCTAAAGCTTGTGAGTGTTTGCGGAAAAGAAAAGAAAACAAAACGGGTTGCGGCAGCCTCTGCTCTGCTGCAAATTCTGCAGCCAACCCATTTATGTCTTCCTTACCCAGTTCAATGGTATTCATGCAAAGCAACACAACTCTGGACACTTCCTAAACTGAACAGAAATAGCCATGGTAGTTCAAAACAAACAACGACCAAAAGAAGGAAAATGCAGTCTAGCCGAATTGATAAAAATGCAGCAGAATTTCTGGCGTGAACTTTGCAGCTCATTTCATGTGGTTGGGTCCGTATAAAACTCTAACAACCTGTTATTTCATCAGCCCCAACCCACATAATCCTCACTCATTAATCAACTGGGAGGAACCAGGCCAAGAAAGTGAGAACAACCACTAAAATGCAGCAAAACTTTGTTGTTTTTTTTTATTTGAAAACATTGAGCTACAACATTCAAGGGAGCCGGGTATCAGATATTTCCACTTCAAAGCTAATGCCTCAGTTACACAAAACAGAAACAATGGCAAAAGAGACATCAAAGTAAACATGATAAGGCTACGGAACAAGTTCAATAAACCAACGGCTAAAAGGTTTGACAATTCATGCATCTTCTTGACAGAAATCTAGTTTCCTAACTGCAATTTCTGAATTTCATGCCAACAAATTCAAATAAGTACCAAAATTCCAACCCAAACCAACAATCAAAAATCGAATCTTGTAGTTCACATTCCTAAGAACTACCAGACCCAACTCGTACACACAAACGAAAACAAAAATGCAACCCTTGGTACGTCAGAATGACACGTGTGAGAAAAACATTATCGGTTCATGGCTTCTACACTAAATTCACGCTTTCTGATGCACCTTAAATGAACAAAGGGGGCGCTACCAGGTTTATCAACAACACCACAACAGATCACCAAATGTTATCTTAAGTTCCATCTTGTTTGCAAAGATTCTAGCCGAAACATGAATCACTAACACAAGTAACGAATGGGACATTAAAACAGAAATTTTATTGTCATATTTCCTGATTTCTTGCTTTGTTAAACAGGCGAGACATCTATAAACATCCAATAAAGACACAATGAAGTCATTATCAATTCCAGTTCAAAACAGGGTCGGTCACCAACAAAATGTATCCAAAATTCCAGAATTTGTTCAACTAGTTATGGATGACATGCATGGCTCAATCATCCAGCTATTAATTAGCTAAACATACAATTAAGCTCAAATCATCACAACTTAGTAAGTTAGAACTGAAATTTCCAGTTCAAGCAATCGGACAGTTCCAATTCCTTCAAAAATCAGATTTTCTTGTAACTTAGTTCATCCTCTAACCGTACAACCCCACATGCATGCTTATAAACAGCTTCATCAACCCATAAACAACTAGTTTAAGTCCAGAAATTTACCTCAGCTTAAGACTTAGCTCACGCGACAAGCAGCTGCAAAATTTTCCTCCTCTCGGCTTTGCTCACGCACGCAGGGTTGGTTGGTCTGAGTTCAGTGGTTGCAGTTGTAATGATTGTGGTTGAATTCAGCACGGCTCACAGCAAGCTAGTTCACACACGAAACTCTGAAAAATCTCTGCTCCCTCTCGGCTCTCATACACACAGCAGGTTTGATGACTCTGGCTTAGTGTAGTGGCTTCAACTGATGGAGGTGGAAACTGGTGAGGTTGCAGCCGTGAAGTTGGGTGCAAATGGAGTTGATGGTTCCCTGATCTCTTCCCTCAGCTTACGGACAGGGCAGGAACGAAATGGAATTGCAGCTCGCGGCTTCTTCCTTTGGTCGATACTCACGAGGAGCAGCTCTCACTTACTTGCTCTCGGATGCTACCATGAAGATGAGGTGCCGTTGTGGTTTGATATGTGAAGTCGAATCATGTTGTCGAGTGTTGGGGTTGCTCCGATAAGCGCTCAGCTCACGCACGAAGATGCTATCAGATTTCCTCCTCTCTCGCTCTCGGCTTGCGCACGCGACAGTTGGTTCTGGTTGTGGTTGGTTGAAGCTGTGGTGTTGTTGCTGGAAACAAGTGCAGCTAGTTACGGTGAAGAAAAGGTGAGGAAGGAAGCTCCCGCACTGTTTCTTCCTTTCCCTCTCTTGGTCAGTTCCGAAATTTCCGGCTCGCACGAACTAGCTCTCACTCTCGGACGAAACAGAAATGTTGCTCGCGGTTCCTTTCCTTTCTTCGATGATAACGAGGTGAAGTGTGAGGTGAGGTTTTGTGGTGGTGTGAGGTGAGAGGGTGGAGAGTGAAATGGTGCGCGGTAGTGATGGAGGTTGAGTGTGGAAATGGAGAATGAGTGGCCCCAGTTAAGAGCTCAGCTCACACGATGGTTTGCTGCAACATTTTCCTCTTGGCTGGCTATGGAAGTAAAGTATGGCTGGCTGAGTTTGGTTTGCGTAGGCTAGCTGTGAAGTTGGTGGGTGTGGTTGAGCTCAGCTGGTGGAGGTCTTGGAAGTGCAGAGTGGTGTCCGATTCTCTCCCCTCAGCTCACGGACAGAACAGAAACGAAGAGCTCCCCGTTACCTTTCCTTCCTCTCGGCTGTCCGTGCAGCTCTCTCTCCTTCCCCTCGGTCGATGATTACAAGGTGGGTAAATGGGGTTGTGGTTTTGGGGAATGATGGTGTAGAGAGTAAATGGAAATGGTGTATTGTGGAGTGTATGGTTAATGGAATGTTTATATTGAGGTTATTGTGAGTGGGGTTGGTCGGCAATAGCAATGGAAGGTGCTAGATTGGGAAGTGAAATGGAAATGGATTCGGCAGAAATGGAATTATGATTTTTGATTTGATTTTTTTTTTTTTTAAAATAATAATTTAACACAATATAATTAACTAATTAAGAAAAATAACTAATGAAGACAGATTGAATAAAATGAGCGAAACTAGGCATAAAAAAAAATAAAAATGAAATGCTAATTTTTCTTTCTTTTTCCTTCTTTTTTTTTCTTTTTCCATGATTTTTCTACGTTAAAACTTAAAATTAAAATAGAAACTAGAAACTAAAAAAAACTAAAAGCAACCACGACAAATGAGAATAAAAAGTAAAAGAAATTACACCAAAAATTTGGTGTCTACAAGCTCCAAAGATATTATTATGTGAAATGGACATTTCCTCATTGAAACACAAGTTAGAATCATCATTTTGATCAAAATGCAACCCATTTTCACATACAACATTCCAACCATTAATGCTAGGATCTTTTTGCAAATTATTAGAGGAAATAACTTCACACAATGTATTCAATTGCTCATGTATTCTACCAAAGTGAGAAGCTAATTCATCTATTCTTTTCTCAATCCTATAAAAACGGTCAGAAGTTGCATTTGCTAGCTTTTCTATTGCTGAATCAAATTGTTTAGAAAAATTTTCTACAGCTAGCTCCCAAGATGCATTAGAATCATTAACTAATAGTTCACTTTCTAATTCCCAAAGTAGAGGTGCATTAGCTAACTTCTCTATTGCCAACTCCCAAGATGGTTTTGATTCATATTGGACACTTTCAGATAAGTAATCATAAAAATATGGATAATCACTATATGTACATTGATTATTCCAACCATAAGCAGGAGAATTGCTCCAATTAGCACTATATCGATCAAAACAAGGATTGTAATGCTCTAATTCATCATGATAATCCACATTTTATGCTTGCATACATGTATCAGTAGCATGATAACCTCCACACAAGCCACAAATCACATGATAAGAATTAAAAACATTAACATTCCTCCCTTGCTCAATTTCATGCATAATTGTGTCCATTTGAACTTGTAGCATCATAATTCAAATTTAGTCTTTAAGCACCTTAAACCATCTTCAAAAGACATACATTCAGTAAATTCTTGGTTACCTCTGTTGTAGGAGTTTTGCACTTGGTAACCAACCATTCATTGCCAATCTTCCATTTCTCAAGCATTGTCCTCCAAATTGACATACCCTCCTCATTACCTAAAATTGCTTTTTAGACAACTTAAGAATAAAATTAGCAAGAAGAATAGGTGATAAAATATATACACACATAAAACACTAAAATTATAGAAAATAATATTCACACTATAACTAATAAAGTCGCTCTTCACACCAATATTGCCAAATCTTCCCCGGCAATGGCACCAAAAACTTGACGGGCGTAGGGTATACATGTAGCATTAAGTTCATCTTAATCAAGTTTTACATTTATAAACTCCTAAATACCCTACACGCGATTTATCACAAGTATACGAATCGTGAGCGAGTATAGGGTATTAAAGGTCGATCCCACTAGAAAGATTGTAATTACCGACACTACTAAAACTTCTCTATTATTTAGACTATCAATATATTATAAGAAATGAAACCTACTGAAGTTATGCAAAATAACAAATGAAAGCTCCTTAAATTATGGTATCCCTAACTACTCATGCAATTGCCATTTTTGGATCATTGAGTACTACTATCTAGGCTAGTTATGGTATAATTTCCTTAAACATATGAAACCTACTTTCGTAGTGAATCAACTATACTCATAACTAATCCATACCTATTCTCATGGTTATGAAACTAGCTATAAGTTTATTTCTTCAATGAAATTACATGAAATTAATCACAAAATCACATAGGTGCACCTCTACTCTCGTGAGTGTACTCCCTATGTTTAGCACTTCTTGTATCAGTGTTAAATCTCAATTTTCATTGCAAAAACAACACCTTAGATAATCACAATTAATGGTACCAGATTAATCATGATTTAAAGAGCCAAAGTGCTAAATAACTTTCTCAAATCATAGCAATCAAATAACTAAATAATAAACACTAACAATCATAGAAAGTTCAACCAAACCCAAGGCATAAACTTTAAAGAAACATATTAAACACAAAATCCAGAACTTGCATATTAACTAAACTTGGAATCAAGTACATAAGATAAAGAATTGGAAAGGAATGTAACCCTTGTCACATGAGTTCATCTCTTTGCCTTCTTCATCCTCCAATCTTCTCCATCTAGCTAATAAACAAAAAGGATGAAATAACTAGCTAAACTAATCTATACTAAGAAAAATGGAAGAACTACATTTCTGCAGACTCCAAACTTCTCCCGTATGTCTCTCTATTCTCCTCAATCTTGCAAATTTTAGCTATATAAAGATGAAAAAAGTCAAGAAAATGAGGCCTACACCACCCTTTTAGAACTGCAAAGTAGTTCTCACATGTCTGGCATTGCATGTGTCTTGTTGGAGGTGAAAATAAGTTTTCCGCATAAAGAGCAGTCTTCTCTGACCACAATCTGGCCAGAAATCCGGCCACAAATCTGACCAAGTTTCGGCCGGATTGCTACAGTGACATTTTGGTGCATTTTTGTTCAATTTCGGCCAAGTTCCGGCTGGATTGCTACAGTGACATTTTGGTGCACTTTTGTTCAATTTCCAGCTCTGCTCCGATTTTGTGTCAACTTCAACTGAACTTTTCTCAATGATAAAAGCTGATTTAGCTCTTGACCAAAACATAAAACTTGTAGACCTTTGAGCTAGCTTTCCAATGCATCAAGAATCACCTCATTTGGATCTGTGTAGGCTGTGAAATGATCGAAATACCCTTGACTGTTCACTGCCCTGTTTCAGCTTCGACCAATAGAAATTAGCTACTGTAATTCAGCTTTTTGACCTGAAAAACCTTCAAACTGTATTCAGATGTCTTCACCAAAGTTATAGATCTATCTCTTATCTTCAAATTGGTTTAAGAATCATATCAATCTGATCATTGTAGCTCAAGTTATAGCCGAAATATGAAAATGTGTCAAAACTGTCAAAATGCACAAAATCCAAGTAAAAAGTGATAAAAACCTCATTTAATCACTTAAAAGCATTTTTCAGTAATTATAGCCAAAATGATTCATTTTCTTCCAATAATATAATCAAAGTGACTAAAAATAATATAAAATGTCATACAATTATTACGTAAATTAGTCACTTATCACCAATATGTAGTCAAAATAAAATCACAATTAGTAACATATGAACCCCATACCTCTAATTGCTGAGTTTTAAACATTGACTACTAGCTAGACCAATACTTTATCGAATTTCCTAAAGCACTATAGTTTCATTTCCTTTCCCAGGAATTGAGTAGGCATTAATCTGCATCCTGTAATAATTGTCTTTATATACTCTTTTTCTCTCTTTTATGAAGGTTAATCAAGAAAATACAGAAACCAAGTTGCAAAATATTCTGAGCAAAGCAGCAACGGTGACCAAAACAGTTATAATAACTACAGTAAATGCAGCATGGACAGCACCAAATTCAATCTTTGATCTCTTTCTTGAGGGTTTCAGAAGTGGGAATCAAGCACAAGCTCTGTTGAATCATTTAGTTGTTGGAGCCATGGACTAAAAAGCATATTCTCGTTGCTTGGAGTTACATCAGCATTGTATTGCACTAACCACAGAGGGGGTTGATTTTTCTGGTAAGGCAAATTTTATGAGCGAAGATTATCTAAAGATTGTATGGAGAAAGCTTGAGTTTCAACGCACTGTTCTTGAGATGGGATACATCATCATTTTTCACGGTAATATCTTAGATTTACCTTTGTTTTTATTGAATTAAATGAGTTCACCAAGTAGAAATCTTTTGTGAGCTGTGAAATTTGGAAATGATGCAGTAATTAGGCGTAAATAATATCAGATATATTTCTCCATTTGGATTAACCGTTTTTGAAGGTGTTTTTAAAATATTTTACTATAACAGTGTATATGAAAAACTTTTACTATGAATATTTTTTTAAATATTTGATATATTGTATGGATGAAATATTTTTTGAGATGTTTTTATTTGTGTATTACTGTAACATTGTATTTGAGAAACTTGTTTTTGAAAAATAGGTTAATCCAAACGGATCTGCTGGGATATAGAAGAATAATTATCATTGATACTTGTTTGTGTCACACTTTATTAGTTATGGTTTATGGTATACATAGTTTAAAATAAATTATAGTAAATTTGTCCAAGGTTGATGACTTTGCAACATGTTAATTACCTTATTTCCCTTCAATTTGATATTGGTTTGTTGTACAAAATCCTTATTTTGAAAATGGTAAGGGATTAAGATAAACAAATATGGGAGATTTTACATAAGAAACTTTGGGGACAAGCAATTATTTTGGTCAAAATTTTATGGATCAATTTAATACACAGACTAAACATTGGGGGACCAAAATTGCATTTATTAATAAAATATATTAATTAAGATTACAAATAAAATGAAGGTTATGAATGATTTACTTTGAAATGGAGCCTCATTGGATCTACCCAATAATTTTCCGCTCCATGAGTGTCCCCATTTTTAACCAAACTTCGGGGAGGAAATTATCATTAGACAAAACTTAAGGTTGGATGGTTCTTTTCCCTTACACATTAGAATAACCAGTACAACTATAATTTAATTTGTCGTAATTAATATTTTTAGTTATATTAGTAAAGCATCATTTTCCTTTTTTTGTAGTGGAATTTGGAAAACTAAAAGGTAAATGCTAAAGAAATAATATAAAGATGTAAACTTTAGAATCATGAATGAAAATGTTTATGCATGTTTCTCTAATGATTAATAAATGTGAAACCAAAATAGTATTTACATGTCAACTACCAAGTGAGTTGATGCTTTATTAATCTTCAAAGTACAATTAGATGTACATTGCCTGTGTACACCCAAATTTAACTATCAACGGGGCTTCGCGTATGCTTCCAGCAAGGCTTTGTGCAGGTGCAAGTGCAGATAGATTCGCTGGTTCTAGTGGGTATACTACAACGGAGGTTCCAGTGTCCATGGCTCATTCGAAGAGAGGTACACCAAATTTGGCAGCTAGTCGCGGATCGCATTGTTTTAGGGAAGCCAACAAAGTGGCTGACATCTTAGCTAATGTAGGTATCTTGCATCCGCAGGATCATATAAGGGTGTATCACCAACTCTGCTCTCTCCCACAGCTAGCAAGGGGGGAAGTTAGGTTGAATATGCTAGGCTTTCCTTCTATTAGGCTTATCAAAGGATCGTCGTGATGACCGGTCCTGGTCTCTGCTTGTAAGCTTCTGATTGGGTAATAAAACCAAAAAAAAAAAAAACTATCAATGTTTGTATTATACATTCGACTATGATAATGTATGTAATATCAGTGTACATAAGATTAACTTTTAAATATACTATAGCTTTTCAAAAGCCATGCAAAAATTAAATTTGACACATTAATGTCTAAATTTCTTTCTTCTTTCTGTTTCAAACTCAGGATGCTGATATACTGTGGTTTTGAGATCCATTTCGAAGATTTTATTCAGATGCAGATTTCCAAATTGCATGCGATCAATTTGGGTTCAACTCTACTGACTTGAACAACTCACCAAATAGCGGCTTCATCTATGTTAGATCAAATAACATGACAATCCAATTTTATAAGTTTTGGTGCAAATCCAGAGAAGCATATCCATCGATCCATGATCAGGATGTGCTTAATAAGATCAAATTTGATCCTTTTATCAGTAAGATTGGGTTGAAAATCAGATTTCTGGACACAGCTTATTTTGGAGGAATATGTGAGCCAAGTAAGGACCTTAATGCAGTTTGCACAATACATGCAAACTGTTGTACTAAATTAGATGGTAAAATCCATGCCTTGAAAGTGATGATTGATGACGGGAGAAAATACATGGCAAAGCCAGGGAATCATACAAAGCCCCAGCCTTGGACAATGCCAACATCTTGTTGGGGATAAACTCCATTTGGTTGTGCTAAAACATTGATTTGTAATTCCAAAAAAAAATTAATGTATTTTCATATATCCTTTATTTTTATCTCCTTAAATTCCAATTGATAATATTATTGCAAGAAATGAATCACCAATTAATTAACATGGACTGCCCCCAACCAGAAACTCGACTGATAACCACATGCGGTAGTATTCTGTAGGTCATTAGTTTGAACCCTACCGTGGTATTGCCCTTGCATCCTTGGGCAGGGCTCTGCAAGTTAGGAGGTGGATTATTCTGGCAATGTTGGGATACCACCTTCTCTTAAAAAAAAAGTAAATAAAAAATTAATTAACGTGGATTGTTAGTGTCGTATTTGCCAAACAATAAAAAAAAATACACAGTTCTAATTTTGTGACAAAGATTTAAGGATTTACTAATGCTATATGAGCAGCACAACTTTAGAAGAAATTACATAGAAACTACAAATACAGACTACATGAGTGGTACAACTTTACTAATGGGTTAAAAACAAAAAAGCCCCTTGTGGTGTATGTATTATACAAAAAAGTCCTCCGTGATTTTAAAACATACAAAACGACACCTCGTGTTTTAAACTAAATTGTAAATTAATAGAATTCGTTAAATTTAATGGAATTCGGTAAATTTAACGGAATCCGGTAAACTTACAGGAATCCGATAAATTTAACGGCTGAAACCGTCATTTTCGTTAAGTTTAACGAATTCTGTTAGTTTATAATTTAGTACAAAACATAAGGTGTTATTTTGTATATTTTGAAACCACAAGAGGCTTTTCTATATATTAGGTATACCACAGTGGGCTCTTTTGTTTTTAACCCTTTGATTTATGTTCCCTGCTTCCTTCTCTATCTCCTCCTCGTCATCATCATCGTCATCAAACTCTAAAATTTTAGAGTAAGCCAAATGCACAATTATTGCCGAACTCCAAAAACTTAGGATCAAATTTTCCATTATGA
The DNA here is from genome assembly GCF_003713205.1 of Coffea eugenioides. Classification (NCBI taxonomy): domain Eukaryota; kingdom Viridiplantae; phylum Streptophyta; class Magnoliopsida; order Gentianales; family Rubiaceae; genus Coffea; species Coffea eugenioides. Next base: position 8,138,738 of record NC_040042.1, on the reverse strand, counting down.
ACAAAATTGCATAAGTGAAGATATAATCACTAAATATATGCACAGATGAGTTCTTTTTAAATTGCGGGTCTAATTGCATTTATAAGAGACAAAAAAGGATGAGACAAATACTGGTTTGTCTCTTTTCTTTAGCATAACCTCTGCAAGTCTCTTGGAGGAAATTTAGAGTGGAAGACCAAGGATTGACAGAAGAAGGTGAAGCATAACCTCTGTGAGTCTCTTGGAGGAAATTTAGAGTGGAAGACCAAGGATTGACAGAAGAAGGTGAAGCCAAGCGGCTGAGATAGATGAGAAGAAGGTAATAACTATAGTAATTGGTGATAGGATAACTTAAAAGGAGGAATTGGTGATAAGATAGGACTTTTCCTTTGGAATAACCATATACTGCGGAATTGGTGATATGATAGGACTTTAGGTGAAGGGAAGATAGGTGAAAGGTGTATTAGGAATCACAAAAAAGGGAAGAAACAGTATTATATTATATATAGTAATAGATTTTGATGCATTAATGCATTATCAAATTTTTTATTATTCAAAATGAAGGTATAAAACCATATAAGGTATGAATATAGAATGAAAGAGTCTAAAATAACGTTTTAAATTTAAATATTGAGCAAATATTCAAGTGATATAAAAAGTTTGTCCTTTACTTCTTGCTTTTGGTTTACATTTTTGGTTAATAACTTGTAAAATTTGGCCAAAAAGTTGTATTTTATCAAAAAGCCAAATGTTTATTCTTGAACGACTTTTTTGGAAATGTACTTGCGTGTATTCATCGTCTCACTACCTCAAGCAAAAATATTCACAATGTTCCACCAATCTAGTTATATTAGTAGCTCATTCCAACTAAGCTACTATTTTGCCACATCTCTAATTAATCATCATAACTCCATCTAAAAACGTCCATAACTCTATCTAAAGAAACACATTTAATTATTGTTAGTTTTGTCCTCATCTCTCTCGTGCCTACCATCTAGTTCTTAACTAAAATAAAATAGCCAGTACTTCTTGTTAGTCTTGTCATCATCTCCATCAGCATCTACTCGTCATCTCCATCAACACCTCCAAAACTAGCTCCGAAAATGACTGCGAGTGGTATGACAAGAGCTACTGGTACTCAAATACCACCCTGCAAGGGGATGCCCAAACCAAATCCTAAATAATAAGAACACCCCAGTGGCCCCACATAATGAAATGAGAATCCTAAATACCCTAAAGTTTGTAGGGTGCTCAATAAAATATTGGATGGCCTGAACAATCAAAGCCACCAATAAAAACAAGCCTCTACGCCAGGATAGTCCTTCCAAAACATGAGGCACTATCAAAAGTTCAAGATAAAAATAAAATACAAATTCAAAATACAAATTAAATACAAGTCATTATAGATGCAACTCATGAAGTAGTATACAATTCATTACAGATGCAGCTCATGAAGCAAGACATCCTAAAAATTACAAAAATCTAATATGGTGCACATTTTTTTTTTCTAATATGGTGCAAGAAAAGGTGATCAAAGAAGAATACATTGAATCTCACTTTTACTCGAACACTTTGCTCACTTAAAAGTTGCTAAGAGCACATGAATTAGAAATTAATATCCACAACAATTCGATAATCTGACAGACAATCTTGACAAGCATATTAACTACAAGATGCTAGCATACTGACTAATGACAGTAATTTGGAGGACCTTTAATTTACTATAACTATCATAAACCCTCTATTAGAAACCCAACTTTTTTGATTAACAATTAGATGAAACCATAAACTTTTGAAAAATATAAAAGAGAATATCATTAAGGCAATATTAAAAAAATGTTGGATCATCATAACCAAAATTCCATCAGCGATGCTTTCTTTCAAAAGTCTTGCTATCTTATTGAAAAAGATACCTCAACCAACAATTGAAAACAAAAAACCAATGAAAACCAGAATAGAAGGCTTCATTCAACCAAAACAAAGTTGGTGAAATTAATTACTTTGGTTCTTATATCCAATTTGATAAGCATGTAAAAGTTATCTAATTTTGGTTTTTTTGAAGAGAACAAACAATCATTGGTTTTCAGCGATCCAATTATGAGAAAGAAGTGAACAAGTGCAACTGAACAGGTCATAGAACTCAATCACATAGAAGACTAGGCAGACCAAAAGAAGAAATCAAATACATGCTAAATTTTTACTTTGAACTTGCGGCTTCATACAAACAAATAGAAACTACTGCTGAACAGGAAACCTAAGAGAATTGCGACGAAATGACCTGAGTACCAGAGCACAAATATTAGTGTTAGAAAGAAACAGTGGGATATTTAGAGTAAGAGGAAACAACTTTGGGGGATAGATGGATCATTGTTGGAGACATGAATGATATTATAACTAATGATATTTTTTTTGGGGGGATAGTGGGATTTTTTTTTGTTGATTATATTAACAAAGTTGATGTAGACTATACATTAATGTCAGTGATTAGGGATGTTCTGAAAAGGTTTAAATTTCCCATTAACATGCAGCTATATTTTAAACTCCCAAATGACACACATAGGCTCATTGATAGTAATAACATAGTGCTTGAAATGTTTGGTATGTATAGGGATTAGTCTCGAATTGTTATATTTGTTGGCGATATAGCCATGGCTCCTTTTAATCCTGGTATGTGGCTAGATGGTAGTGATTATGCTAATGTTGAAGTACATAATATTGAAATTGATAACCTAGAAATTGATCATCTTCAAAATGATGATGTTGATGATGGGCATTCTAGTAGTGACTCTGATAGCACATATATTGCTGAGAGTGAAAAATCTACTGATTATGGCTCTAACCTCAAGTATTTCTTAGATGGTGACACTTTTAGTGATGGATATGGAGATGCATGTGAGGATGAAGATTATGTTAATTTTTCTACTATTAATCTAGGAGAGTATGTTGCATATGCTGAGTTGATTAGTGATGAATATAGGAGTTGTATGGCTGCTACGAAACAAAAAGAAAGTTTTAGAAGATTATTATATTGGTGACAATAAAGTTTTAGAAGTTGTGGCAAATTCTTCTAATGAGGAAGAAGAAATTTAGTTTCCTAAATTTAATGAAGAGAAAGAAAAGAAAAATCCTGACATGTTTGTTGGACGTGTGTTTCCCTCAGTGGCTATATATAGAAAAGCTACAAGGATGTACTCTATCTTGAAAGGATTTGAGCTTAACTTTATAAGAAATGATCCTGATAGAGTTACGGCTACAGTATGATTTTCTGTAAAAATGGCAAATGTCTTTCTGAGGCATGGGGTTTGATAGGCTGACCTTTGGCCCCGGAGACAGCACAAAATGAGGGTGATGATGGCTGCAAGATATAGAAATTGAGAGTGTATACATTATTGTGGTTAGATATATGACATATATGCAAATTTTGGATTTTGAATTTCAAATTTAGATTATGTCTCATGCATATAATAATGATAAGAGTGTGTACACTATCAATGTATAAAAGATTAATCCAAAACTTTTACATATAAAGCCATATTAAATAAAGTTTACTAAGAAAAGTGTGCTATACTAAAGAAAATATGTAAAAGCATATAATTAATTGAGGCCTAATTCATAGCATTTATCCTCTACCCTGATCAATAATTTGAATAGAAAGTGATGTTTGTATGGTTGGTCGTTTAATTGTACACTTCAACTATAAGTACCATGGGCATTAAATATATTTCTCTCTGTGGCATTATTTAGATTTCTATTTTTTACCCTTGATTAGTATATGCATTCTCAAAAACTAAAAGATGCTTTTCAAATTGTGTCATGTCTAATTATAAAGGAAGAAAATAGATACCATGATGCATTCTTTTCTTACACATCACATCCAATTTACAAAACAAAGTTAAGTTGGCTCATCTCACTCATATCTTTGTATATTCATCATCAAAATTATGCAATCTCGTTGTGAACAATCACAAATTCATTCATTATCAAAGATGTAATTGTTGTTACTTTCTTTGTTTCATGTTTTTGTTTGCTGCAATTTATACTTTAATTTTAAAGCCATTAATAATTTTTTTTGTGGTAAATTTTCACCGTAATCTAGGATGCTCATCTTAGTTTTACATGAGTGCTGCAATTTTTTCATAAAAGTTATCTTTGTTATGTTATCAAAATTTATGTATGCTTTTTAATGTTGGTAGGTTTTGGTTTGTTGAATACATTAGATTTGCCCTTGGTTTTATTTATTCTCCTCTGATGGGAAAGTTTTATTGACAATTTTTAACAAACAATAAATCCTGAAGTCTTTTAGCTAATGACCAAACAGTTATAAATTAAAAAAAAAAGAAAAATCTTGAAATGACAAAACACTTAAAAGTGGTTTTTGTTATTGATATACATGTCAGGAGTAGCTTAACATAAATAAGTTTTCATCCAACATACCTATTGATGGGCCTAAAAAAATAAATCTTGAAATTTTATGAATTTTTAGAGGCTATTCTCTAAATTAGCTTATCATCTCATATATACCCATCTTGGAATATTTATCAAAAAGAAACATCTCATATATACATAGGGCCTATATAAGGTAGGAATGATCATATTAAGACCAGAAATTGTCAAAATAACCAAAAAGGAAAAGAGGATGCATGAAATGCACATGCATATGTAGGGGTGACAATTTCTGACAAGACCCGAAAATACGACACGAATCTAACATGAAATTAATGGGTTTGGGTTGAAGCTTTGGAGGTTCGGGTCAGAATCGGGTCGAACCCGATGAACCCGAAAAGAAAACAAGTCAATTTCGGGTCAACCCATGGTGACCTGATATGGCCCGATATGACCCGTTTACAAATTAAAAATAATTTAACAAACATAAAAATTATTTTATCTAACTAAACTAAATCATTCTTTTTTTTCAAAGGCATTAATTACTTAATCCTAAATGAATTTATTTACCTTGTATGAAGTTAAAATTATTATATTTGGACAAATAATATAATTCGTTTTAATTTATTTTATATTTGGTTTGGAATAAAACACTTTTACAGTGTTTAATTTATTTTGGATTTGATTTTAAATTTTTATTACTTGATGATGTTATTAATTTTGTGAGAAATTGATTTTATTAGAATTTACAGTGATAAATTAATAAATTAAAATTAATTTTCGGGTCATTTCAGGTCGACCCGCCAACCCAAAATTTTCGGGTTCGTGTTAGATATACTGACCCGTTACGGGTTGACGGGTCGGGTTCGGGTCAACAGATTTTTTGGCGGAACCTGATTGGACCCGAATTGCCACCCCTGTGCATATGCTCCTTAGTCAGTCTGCTTGTTGCAAACACATTAGATGTTAATCAGATAATTATTAAGGAGACAATGTACTTTCTATGTCAAGAGATGTAACAGAACTTTCACTTTCTTAAAGTAGTTGTCATATGGGAAGAGACTATTATCATCTAGATGAATTTTAGGAAAATAACTTTCATTGGTCAAGGGAGAAACAAATAGATTTCTTACAAACGAATCGAAGTAATAAATCTTTGGCTGTCTGCTTTAGGATTTAAACCTAGTTGTGATAATACAATTGCTTTCTTGACTCTTTCAAACTCTGTAAAAAAATTAGCACCATACAAAAGTAAAACTTTTAGAGCTTGCACTTTGACAATATTACCTCAACCTTAGACTTTGACTCTATAATGAAAGGACATGCATGATTAAGTTCCCATTGTATTCTAAATCAGAAAAGATTGAGAAACAGCAACCCAAAAATTGTTAGAGATAAAACATCACTATACATGCTCTTATTTAAGGCTGAAAATCAAGTATTACATTGGGGTCATAAGGTATAGCTAAAAAGGTTTTTGAATCTATCATTAAAACGATAGCCATCCCATTAAGAGACATCTTAACACCACTAGTTTCAACATACAATATGGTCAAGTATCCCTACAAATTCAATTGCACATAACTAAACCTTTAAGTACCTTCCTAAAATTATTCGAAATGTTTACGTAATTAACATTGAGCAACAACAAAATCCTTTCGCCAGTGGCTGCCCTTCCAGTTCAAAATTTTAACAATTCCTGTGACAAGGAACCAATTGCAACCTCTATCTATGAGACAGCAGCAACCTAACAATACCGTAAGACCAATTCGTTAAACAATACCGCATTTTCGTCATTTTTGGATATTTGACCATCCGATAAATTCTTTATTTTTTCGTCATTTTCGTCAATACTTGACCGTGTAATTTAACGATTGATAGAGGTTATTTGACCATTATTGTTAAAAAAATTGTTAATAATGATTTAATAATTTATCATTTAATAATTTATACGGTCAAGATTTGTAATAATTTAACAAATGTTAAACAATTGTTTAACAATTTATTCAATTTATTACAATAATCCGAAAAGATTTGTCAAGATTTGTTAAACAATTGTTAACAAATGATAGATTTTAACAATGATTTAACAATTATTAAATGATAGATTTTAATTTAACAATTGACCGTATACTTGACCAATGTTAAATGATTTTTTTGTCATTTTCGTCAATACTTGACCGTTACAAATCTATCATTTTCGTCATTTTCGTGAATACGGTCAAGAATAAATTCCGATACAATACGGTCAAGTATACAAATTCAATTGCGGTATTGTTTCAGCCGTCATTTTCGTCATTTTCGGATGATGTTCAAGCAGCAACCGTAATTCCTCTTCTTTTTGGTTAAAATTTTCTGTGACTTCAAATCTTGTGATTTAAGCTTCTAAATTCACATTTTATATAAAAATGAATTGCTTCAAAATTTTCACAATCTTTTGAGAATGTTCATTATCTTTATTGCATTTCTAATGAAAATCAGGGGGAAATGCTCATATCACGTTCTTGTCCCAGAATCCACTGTTTTTAGAATCAAAACTCATATTTGCGTGTTTTTGAAGAATTCCTTTCATAATCCATTTGCATATTGCATGTTTTTCAACCAGGGAGTTGTGGTACTCGCTCCAGGACAACTTTTGCCATAAAGATTTCGAGCATTTTTATTTTCATTAATGCATCTATTAAACCTTTTGTTATCATCTAAAGTCTCCGCGGAAAAAATAAAACCTCTTTTTCTGAATTTTCTTTGTTTGGAATAATTATCTTTTTACCTTACGTACATAGTTATTAAACCCGGCCCGGGGAGGAATCCGGTGAAAAGGTGGGTCAACGGGTTACTAGTTCAACCGGTGGGTGAGTGGTCCAACCGGTGGGTCACTACATATATTTAAATATTATGTTTTATAATTTTTTATGCCATAATAAATATTCAGTTAGTTTAATTTATTATAGATTCATTAATTTTTATAAGAATTAGTAATCCACCAAATTTCAAGTATAAAATTGTTCATGTTCAATTGAATATAACTTAAAATAATTTGCCCCAAAAATTCCCCTCAAGTGCATAGTCTTCTCTTCAACAGCTTGTTTGACGCTACATTGATTCGCTAAAAAAAAAATTGATTAAAAAAAAAAAAAAAACACTCTTTCCCACCTGATTCTAGAAAGCAGCTGTTCAGTTTCTTTTCCCCAAAGACAAAAAATTCCTACCCCGATGTGGCTAGTCCAACATTTATATATTAATAAGAAATTGTTAACACTTACAATGAGTTAAAAAATAATAATAAAGTGTGTCCTATATGAATAGTCAAAATTGAGATACTTTTGCTTGCTACTCTGCCTGTGATTTGTATTTGCCTCTGCATACCAGCTGAAGCCTGAAGATGCCAACAATCACTACTGTCCACTGCAGGCAGACATCATCTCGTTTCATCTTCAACTCTCATCATCAGAGTCGCCAAATTTTACCTTCGTAGCTTTCGGAGCATTTGCATCAATTTCTCTAAAATGTGCACCATACAGCTTGGATTCCTGAAAAGAGTAATGTTTAGTGTCTGAAAAGTGAGAATGCAACCTTGCATAAAATTGCATAGACCTAACTCTCAACCTTCTGATTCTAGGAATCCATACATGCTGTGCTTCATGCATGTTTGAATGCTGCTTATCTAAACAAGAATGCCTTCCAATCAAGACATATGCATTCATTCTTTACCAGTTTACTACTACCCTGGAATGATATCAAAACTGGAAGATACTTGAATGAAGTTTCTTTTTTCCCTTTACCTGATTATGGATATTCTTTTCAGACCTGATGAACCATTTATTTATTTCTAACAAGTCCACACGAAATCTTTTGCAGCCGTCACGACACAAGTGACAATTCGTAATATAAAGACAAAGCTCACCTTCTTTTTGACATGCGTCCCAAAGTTCAAGAGGGCAGCAGGAACAACCTGCCCAGCTTCTCTGAGGACGTTTATCAACTCCCCTGCAAGTCCCTACAGCAAATTCAAGTGCCGTAAGTAGAAATCTAACAGTACCTTAGTAGACAAATGAAAGTGTGAAATAATGGTAAAAATTGGTTGTCACAGTTTACAAAATTACCTTATTCTCTTTTGTGAAGAATGTGTGAGCCACACCCTTCTTACCAGCTCGTCCAGTCCTTCCAATTCTGTGTACATAATCCTCTGTTGTTAGCGGAAAACTGTAGTTGATTACAACCTCAACGTCAGGAATGTCTAATCCTCGAGCAGCCACATCGGTGGCTATCTGCAAAAAAAAAGCATTACCGGAAAAATATGAGAACAAGCTTCCAAACAGCAATACCCAATATATCTCGGAAGGGAAAAAAACAAATATCATCAGCAGCACCACAATAGCACAGTCAGCACAAAGGCATTGTGAGCTACCAGTTTTTTTTTTTTTAAATCTATTTTGATAAGTTCACCACGTTCTGACATTAAAAATAAGAAAAAAGTACCACAGTATTGCTTGTTTTCCCTCTCAATCTTTACAAGTCAGGTGGCATATTTAAATCTCCACCACCAGTCCTTATTTCAATTCACCCATTCTCCTATCTAAACAAAATTAGCCATCTTCTCTCCATGCATTCATCTACAGGAACCTTTTTTTCCGTTTTCAACAGGGGAGTAGGGTGGGAGTGTCAAACAGAGATGTGACTCTAGTGCACCCTTCCTCTTTTGCTAGCTGAATGTGAGAAGAGCATGGGTGCAGTACAGCAGCATGTTTTCAATGAGATGAGTTTATGAAAAACAAAGACAAAAAGAGGAAAAAAGATATATTATGTTATACAAATATTAAGATGTAAAAGATAGACTATAAGGTGACAGATGAGGAGAAACAAAGGAAAGAGGTGTATTCGTAAACCATGTCAAAACAGCACTGAAAGCTAAAAGCAGGTACGAGGTGAAGAAACTTGACCTAGAACAACATGGTCTTCATATATCAGAAGCAAATGTAGTAAAAGCGTCCCAAGAACCACATACACTCAGTAAGTATCGCGAAAAAAACTTTAGAAAACAAGAGGCTAAAGAGAGGTGCACAATACAAGTTCCACAATTATTTCATACCATTAGAGGAGAGCTTCCCTCCTTAAACAGGGAGAGGGCCTGATTACGGGCATTTTGTGCTTTATCACCACTTATAGAAACAACTTTCCATCCCCTGGAACAAGCAAAAAGAAACACATGTTAAATAAAATTATTATAACCAAAACAAAAATCTTACACACTGGTAAAGATTGTAAAGCGGAAAGTACATCAAACTATATATGCTATGTGGACCAATCCAATGTTATAAGCATAGCTATCATTCTCTTCTGATATATTCAACACAAGATTAGAAACTAGTCATTGCAGCTAACGTTTTTGCAAAAGAACAATTCATTTCCAACTTCAATAAGTATTCAACAAGAGGAAAGAATTAAATTCTACCTTCTCTGTAGCATATTCTCAACTCGAGATGCTTCTTTCTTGTACAGAACAAAAACTAGCACTCTGTTCCTGGTGACACGAGAAATGAAAAGAGACATCAAAAATATCATTGAACATGTGAATGAGAAAAAGGAAAAGATGAAGCTCTACTCCATTCTTAAACACTTGATAAAATAGAAAGCTTTAGAAGCCATTATACAAATGCATAAACAGAATGATGCATAACAACCATCAACACCCCCAACCAAGGAAAAGTCATTCCCAAGGATCAAGACTGTAATTGAACACAGAAATGCTTCAAACAACAGAGTGCACAAAATGAGGTAGAGGTTGGTCAAACTCAAGGTCAAAAGCCGACATATTCTGTCCAGAATGACAAAATCAATCTGATCATGAATTCATGATACTAGATTACCAAAAGGTTTCTGCAACATATTCACAAAGAGCTTCTGTTGGTGGATTTTACACATCGAAGAGGACAAAAGATTTATGAGTATATTTGAAGTTAGTGTTAAGAAGAAAAACTGCACTTAGTATACAACTGGCAAATATATACCTTCTAGATTTATGGTATTTCTCCAACAAATTTGTCAAACGTTCATCACGTGCTCTATCATCCAAGACCTTCAAAAAGTGAACGCATTGACAACATCTAAGCATTTCAATTTTCACTCAACATTGCTGTTATAATGTCAATCCAAGTCTTTAAGCAAGGACTAATCTATACCTCTACAATTTGCATGACATCATGGTTGGCAGCCAAATCTTCAGACCCAACAACTACCTGGAACAAGGTTCACGATTCATATTACAAGAGTGGAGTGCACAATAACGACAAAGAACTCCAATCAAATTTCCATACCTTAACAGGATTTGGATCCATGAATTCTTGAGCTAACTTGTGAACTGGCAGAGGCCATGTTGCACTAAACATTAGCATTTGACGAGCTGCAAGATTGCCATGATTCAAATACCAGTACAGACTAAGATAGAAATTAACTTAATAAATTCACATCTGATGGCCATAAAAGTGAAAATGAAAATTTCAAAGAATAGGAGAGAAGTTGCCCTGGGTTTCAGGCATAATCTTTCACAGATAAGGAACTAAATACATGCGCAAGAATCAGGACACCATACAAAATCTAAGGGCACCACTAGAATAACATACTTCCAATATCATAAAGAGAAAATGCAAGTGGTAGAAGTCAAGTTAAAATAAAGATAAATAAAAATACTATTGCATAACCTTAACAAATACTATAATGAAAGAACTTTAGCAAAGAAGTAAAGGAGCAAAAGAAAGAATGCTCAAACGAAGCTCAAACCATACAAGGTACGTCAACAAAGCTATGGATCATTATTCATACATTCAATCATGGTTAATTGAAATTGAATTCATTTTTACCTCATACTTTTATTCAATCAAAGCGCAATGATAGTAGGAAAATGAATTTCATACCAGAGCATGTCTGGCTCAATATAGCACGAACTTCTGGTTCGAAACCCAAGTCAAGCATCCGATCAGCTTCATCTAACACCTAATTTCGAAAAGTAGGAGTACGTAGTTATTTTTATTAGACTTAAACAGCAACAAAGAAAGTCTAATTCACATGAATCTCACATTCATTTATCAACAAGTATTTGCATATTAGCCTATGCGGCATGAAAAGCTAAGAAATATATACACACAAACAAATTCATAACTTCAGTTGAGAGTAACAGTTGCAATCTCGTTCAAGGAGGTCAGACCAAGAAACCAGCTAGAACAACTTTTGTACAGTGACGTGTAAGAGCACCCAAGCTTACCGAAGTTCTTAAAAGAAAAGAAAAGAAAAAGGAATGTATACTTCTCCTAGTGCTCTGCCCCCCTTCCACCCAAAAAAAAAAAAAGAAAGGTATGGAAACTATACACACGAGGAACGAAAAGTCCTGAAAAAGTTGGAACTATATGAGAAAATAAAGGAAATTATTATGTCATGCAAATTAAAATGCTACTTAGCCATGCCCATCATTAACTGCAACAGCTAGCAACAAACTACAGCTTAATTCAGGAAAGTCTGAACACTTTCTTGCAAGATCAGCATTTCTTTGTGCCTTAACACAAAGAAACATAAAATAAAGATATATGGGCTGCCCTTTCAACTCATAAGCATCATAATCAGCATGAATGAAGAAAATGACATGCCACAGGAGATCAGAAGACCAAATACATACATTGACATATACTGTAAGGCATGCAAAATGAAACCATCATAGAAAACCACCACACCCTAACACAGAAGGAAGAAATGAAAAATCCAACAAGGATACAAAGCGAAGGTAACACTCAAAATCTACCATGCACCAGAACCTCCAACCTATTTCACAAGAATTCTCTATTAGTGCACAATCATAGATGTAGGTGTCAAATAGGGCCTGTACTAAGTGGCAAATTCATTATCCAGTATTTGTCTGAAATCTCGATGAAAGGGCCTCATCCAGTAAATCTTATCCTACCACTCCTCATCCTTTTGACAAACTTTAAACCTGTATATATATATAAACATATATGTGCGTGTGTGTGTACACATAGATATATATATGTGTATATATCTATATACACATACATATCTGTGTGTGTGTATACCCTTTGTATCTATATGCATCAGGATCCTGATTCATAGTGAGATCATTAGTCAAGATCATGTCTTCCTGTTAAAATAAAAAGACCAGCCTAGCAAACCCAATTCATAAACCCATCTTAACAAGTGGACTTAGGCTAGTCAAAATCGCCGTGCATCTTAAATTGAGTTGTCACCATATTTCTAACCATCAAGGTTCCTAAAAAGACTGTTCACAATAGCCTGCCTCCAGAATAAGCAAAGCACATCTACATGAGTAGCACCAGTAGTGCAAAGGGGAGATACCTGACATTATGATGCCCCAACCAACAATGAAAAGACATTCTGATGCTTCTTTCATCAGTAAACTTGATACACAAGATATACAATGACAAAAAAATATAACCAAATGGCCGCCAACTTTTGCAGAAAAGCAATATCTAACTTACCACAAAAGAAACCTCATTGAGCTGGCACACTCCCATTTCGATTAGGTCCTTCAAACGACCTGGTGTTCCAATAACAATATCCTGGCAGAAAAAAGATGATGTAATGTTAACATACTCCACATAACATCCTCCAGCCAGATCAAGAGAACAATATATTAAGAGAACAGATTGGGCATATCCTTATAAATTAAAACTAAATCCTAAAAAGAAGAAACTCATGTGCATAAACAAGAAATAGGATAGTTTACCAGATAAAATGAGTTTAAGAGTCCATAATGAGAGAAAAATTTGGAAACACAAATTACCAGCCAGTCATTAGCAGTCACAAATTAACCTCATGATAATGCCACAAATTAAGCCGCAACTCTTTAGGTTATTTTAGTTACTAACAGTAGGATCACACACATTGCTCCGTAACAAAAGTTACCTCCAATTCATGATCCAATTGTCCAGAATACCAACCCCATAAAAATGCATAGATTCAACTCAAGGAATATTGCAACAAAATCATCTGCTTACATCTCAACTAGGACCATTTATGCCAACATAAAATTACAAAAATGTAAAGCTCTTCAGAAAAGCAGCTCTATAACCTTTGATGTATGATTGCTATTCACCTTCCACACATACAATATTGCTGTAAAAGCAAGAATAACATAAAAGATTCATAGTTTGGTACAACGAGATAAACTTTCGATGAAAAGTCTGAAGTTTTTCTGCAGTGAAGGGAGCAAAATATAATTGGGATGAAAGATTACTAATTAATCATATTACCTCCTAGAAACACTAAGTTCAAATGAAGATCCCAGGACTACAAGGTTTCTAACTCAAAAAATGGGAAGAAAAAGGTAGGAACTTCGCAGAATATAGGCAAGTAAATCCCCTCAGAGAAAGTTGTATTGGTGCTGCCTTGACTTTATTTCAGTTTATGTTTCAGTTACTCAAATAAAGAAGCCACTCTCACAACAACAATTAAACATGTCTTCTCTTCAGCAATCATACAGTTAGGGAAGTCCATTATTATAACACATTTTATGCCTCCAGAGTCAACAAAACAACCTAATAGCAAAAGAGTTGAGATTAGCAGTACTTTTCAAGTGCCAACAAGCAGTTAAAACTTTTAGTATTCTACATATCCTTTTTTTAACATGTGAATGTGCTTAAACATCAAAATGAAAAGATCCATACCGTGCCCGACTTTAGAGAAGATATCTGAGGTGCTTTTGAAGTTCCTCCATATAGACAAACAGACTTCACTCCACTAGGCTGTCCAGCATCAGAAAGTACATCTGCAATCTGCACATTAATGTATTTTATTTGGCAATTGGCTGTATTGAGATGCTAAGGAAACTTAGGAAAGGATGAAAGTTATAAAACCATGAATTTCTTACCCAGATTTAAGAATTAAAAGAAAAAAACAAAAGGCATGCTTATACAGTCCTTTAGAGATATTTTTTAATGTACAACCATCCAAAGTCCCTTCCCTCTTTAACCTTTATCTAGATACTTGGCCGATGATATACCAGACACGCCTTTTTTTCCCTTTCCATGCATCAGTTGTGACATAAAACAGCAATATAAACATATGCATTTGAGAATAGTTTATTATACCACCATAATCCAAATAATATTTAAAAACTGACAAAATTAGTATCTCTTGGATATCAATTATATCAGCCAATTGAAATTACGCTTCAGCAAATGGTTGACTCATTAAGGTGCAATATTTCTCACCACAGGAATTTCAAACAACTAAAGCATTAAGCCTCTTAATTTTTTTCCTTTACCAGAGAATTAGCAAGCAGATCAAGAAATGATTAGAGCCTGTAATTCTAAGGACAGTGGAACACCTTTTATTTGCCAAGTGAACTCTTCATCTCACAATTGATCCTAATGCCATAAGAAATTCTCAGAGAAAAGAAGGTAAATAGGAACTTCAACTGGAAATAGAAAAACCAAGACATTAGTAACAATCCTCTGGCCAACTATAGTAGCATCTTTTAGGGTCCAATCAATTGAAAGCTGAGAATCTTGAACCTATACATAAGCAGTCAACTCTCTACACCCACATATTATACTGCAGCCTAACATAGTGGTGGGAATGCATATGAATTTGTAATTTGTGATTATGTATGAGCACAGAAACCAATGCCCGCATCATGACAGCTAAATTGATATAAAGCTGACAGATGCAGGTAATGGACTCAAGCAGCATCCTACTACCAATAACAGTTTTCAGTTTTGCGCCACACTGACATGCCTCCCGTGGTTGAATGCAGGTCAGGGATAAAACTGACCAGCACATATGCATTAAAAAAAGGATGTTATTAAACAATTTATTCTGATACCAATCTAGCAGCTAATTAACAAAAAATTTGAAGTATGACACATACCCTTGAATGATTTCACATCAAACCAAAATCAATTGCCTTGAAGCTTACTTGGGCCATATTTTCATATATGAAACAGGACAACTCATCCTAGAAAATTAGCTAAATAGAACACATAATCTCGGTAGTCATACAAACACTGAGACCATAGCAGACACAATTTCTAGCACTAAAATGATGAGAGAATACATACCTGTTGAGCTAACTCTCTTGTAGGCGAAAGTACAAGGCAAAGTGGATTAACCTTCTTCGATGTCTTACTTTTTCGCTCGCTTAATACATGCATAATAGCTGGAATTCCAAATGCCAACGTCTTACCTGATCAGACAAATATACCAAAACATAAACTAAGCATCATAAGAAATTATATATACAAATCAACTATACATATCCAACAATTACCGGATCCAGTTGCTGCAATGCCAATAAAATCGCGACCATCCAACAGAAAAGGCCAAGAATGAGACTGAATTGGAGACGGCTTATCGAACTTTCTGCAGGATTCCAGCACATTATCAGGAAGCCCTGAATCCCCAAATGATTTCAAAGCCTTGTACTTGCTATCATTGACTTTTTTTCCAGATACAATCACACCATCATTACTATCACTCACCTCCACATTTCCCTCATCCTCGCCAATCTTCTTGCTCTCTTTACTTTTCTCCACAAGCCCATTACTCAAGCTGCCTTTCACACCCTCTTCTCCTTCTTCATTTTTCTTCCTCTTTCTCTTCTTTTTCTCGGATTCCTTAATTGACCCATTAGCTATTTCAGCCTTTTCAACAAAATTTGACGACAACCCATTATTCAAAAAGTCTTCTTGTCTCTGTTTCTTCTTCTTTTTCTTGGATTCCACAGCTGACCCATCAAAGATTTCAGCCTTTTCATCAAATTCTGGGGACAACCCATTATTCAAAATCTCATCTTGCTTCAGTTTCTTCTTCTTTTTCTTGTCTTTTTTTGACTCTGTGGCAATAATCACCGCCTCTGCTTCAGCTTCTTCCTCAGCTTGTTGATGTTTTCTCTTGTACTTGTTCTTTTGCTTCTTATGAGCTACCTTTTCCGGGTTTTCCATGGCTTTTGGGGGCTGGGGTTTTACCAATGACAGCAATTTCTTGGCGATTTTGTTTTTGGACCCAAAATTGCTGAAGCAGAAGCAAAACCCCAGAAATCCCCGAAGTATGGAACGCTAAACGAATGGGAGTTTTCTAGGGTTTTGAGGTTAGGACAAATGCCCCTGCATTTTTTGTAAATTACGGATAAGTTAAATTACGTTTGAGTCCCTGAATATTGGGTTACCTTAATTTGGATCTTTTACAATAACTAATTAAGAGGACTTAGAATCTAAAACTCCTTACTTACGACTTTCTTTTTCCACTCTACAACTCAATCCAATCCCCCTCCCTGCGACCCTGCCATCCAGCCTTGCGTGCCTTAATCCTTTTAAAGTTTTAAAACGTTCCATTGATAATATCTTTCTTATCTTTTAACTTTCAGAAAATATCACATTATGCTCAACTAGCAATAACATTTTGTCCCTTGAGCTTTAGAATTAATACACTTTTGCCCTAAAAAATTTAAACATGTACAATTTACCCTTTTATTAAGAATTGATTTTTTATACATGGATAGTATAGTGATTTTTTTATATTAACAGTTCTAAATGTATGACACATGATTATGATTTAAATTTAAAATTTGAATTTATGTTATGTGAAATAATCTAAACTTGTTAGTATAAAAAAATTTATGCACTAACAATGTATAAACAGTTAAAATATAATGTGATAACATCAATGTCGAAGAATTATCGATTTTTAGACAGGACAATGTTATTCTTAAAGCATAAATTTGTAGTGAATTTAAACAAAAAAATGAACTTGTACCAAACAAAAATACCACGTGTATGCCTGTAGGGAAAAATGGTTTCGTTCATTAAATGATTGAAACTATACAATGATTGCAAAAAAGATTAATTACTAGAAATTTGGTCATTTACGATGGCACATATAGTTTCCCATCTTTGAAGCCCTCTTTGACAATGACGATGGCATATATAGTACTAATTCTGTACTCAGATATGTTTCAACTAGTTGAAGCCACAAAACTCGTATTTTGGCTATTTACAAGTAGTATATTATCTAATTTAAGTCTTGTATAAGTTTGTTATTTGCGATAATTATCATGTAAGAGGAAATGCTTATATTGGTGTCTGTCTTGATATCTTAAATCGCAATGACAAATTTTGTCTCATGTCACCCTTTAGCACTTCACGTTAATATTTTAAATTTTGTTTTGCTTTTCATTCTCACAACAATTATATATATTCGAATTAATCTTTTATACACTGATATTATAGACACCGTCACTATTTAGCAACTAATTTAAATTTGAAATTCAAATTATATATATATATACATATATATATGGCATGCATCTAAACATGATATTGAATATACCATCAATATATATAAGATTAACTCTAATTTTTTAAGCCAAATAGTTATACACATTTAATGTATTTAATAAAAGTTAAATAGTTAAATATAAAAACTTGTCTAGTATGAAAATCTCTAAATTTATTATGAACAAAGCTAAAAGAAAAAAAAAAAGAAAAACATAAGATTAACAACAGATATTACATGTACAAGGCTAATTTTTGGCATTTAGTATGAAAATCAAAACTTGTTTCCTGTATTAGAGTTTCAAATAGGACTGTCAATGGGGCTGGACTAACTTAAGTTCGGCTCGTTCGACCCAAAAAAAAGTTCGATGAACCCTACATTTTAGTGAGTCAGTTTGAGTTTAAATCTAAAAATTAGGTCCGAATTAAATATGATATGAGTTTGGGCCTCATTAGACTCAAATCCAATATAGGCCTGGCCCTATATATATAATATTTATATTTTGATATTATGTATAACTATACATCCAAATATATTATTATTAATACTAAATATATACAAATTATAAAATACAAAAATACATATGAAGACTCTTCTACGAGTTTTCTTGAGAGATAATATTAGTAATGCATAACTAAATCTCTAACTTTTTTTATTGGTTGAGTAAATTTTTGTGTTAGCATAATATTGGTTGATTTTTTTTTGTCTATAAATACAAATCATCAAGCATGTTTGGATTCAAATCACAAGACTATAAAAAAATTCCAACTTTTGAAGATGTATCGGCTTATGACTGCATATTGTATTACTATTTTTCATGTAATTTAAACAAATTAGATATAAATATTGTTAAAAAATTTTTGGTTTATATACTTTTTAAGTACTATTACTTGTTCATGTTTAGTTTTAATGTTGTAGTCTTGTAAATATTAAATTAGTTTTACAACTTAATAGTTATAGTAATTATATTAAGAAAATTAAGGAGTAATAAGTGAATTTGAGTTAAGTCCAAATAAGACTCACAACTCGAATACTATGTAAGTTGAGTATGAACTTTATATTTATTAATCCAAAACTCATAGTTTGAAACTCGAAGATATTACACATTAAATGAATTGAACTCGAACTTATGAAAGTCCCACTCTTTAGGCCCAATTGATAGGTCTAGTTTCAAACATATGTGAAAAACTTCATTAGTATTAAGGAACCCATGCTGGGGAGCTGCAACGAAATGTGAGTAGTAAAACCCCGTCGTACAACCAAGTGATAAATTTCAGAGGAAAGTGTTTTTAAAAAGGGATAATTTTATAAACCTCCCCTAAAATTTCTGATAATTACACTAAGCTCCCCCTAAAGTTTAAAAAGTTACACTTACTTCCCTTGATTTGATTAGTTTTAGTAACAAAACTTTTGAATAATATTGACTTGGTCAAATTTTTAAGTGAATATCTAAAATGCCCTTATGTAATGAGTTTTAATTTATTTTTTCTATACAATTATAAGACTGTCTAGTATAATTATAAGAAAAATGTGCCAAATTTTTCATGTCCATAACTACTATTTCATAAACTACTATAATAATAATAATTTTATCACTATGATATGATACTTTTGATAGTATTTTATTATAGATTTAGATTTATAAGATAGAAAAGAAAATATTGAAATAATTCATGTAAAGTTTATGAATTTTTTGAGTAGTAGGATTATCATAATTTAGTAGTGATTTTGGGTCACTTCTTTTTTATTTATTGTTAATTTTAATACCAAAAAAAATAGAAAACAAAGATCATCAAAACATTGGATTGCATATAAAGTTAACTCATCAAAAAAATCACTAGTTCGACATTTTATTACAATGGAAACTAGAGGTAATAATAGTAATTCTATAGTTTTATTGGCAAAAAAATTTTAAAAAAAATGAATAAGAAGGAAAAAGAATGAAAAAATAATTTTAAAAGTCATTCTAAGTATAAGCATACCAAACAAGGAAATTTCATTAAAATATTTAAGGGTAGTATTGTCATTTTAAATGACAAGAGAGATATGTATAATTTTTAAAACTTCAAGAAAGCTAAATGAAATTGTTAAAAACCTCAAAGAAGGTTTATGAAATTATCCATTATAAAATTCCAACACCTCAGACAGAAAATCACATCTAACAGTGTCATAAACTTTTATCAAGTCCATCTTTATAGCAAATTTTTCTTACCACACTTATCCTATGTGTTTGTTACCCCATCATACATAAGCTAGTTACATTGTAAAACTATATTGCATTTGTATTGTCAACAAGGGATTCATCTACCTTGTAAAACTATATTGCCCTTTGTCCCTCACAAAGCTAAGGAACACACACTTGAATCTTTCTGTCAAAGCCCGTTTTATGAAAAAATGAAATTTTATTCAGATATACTAGTTATAAATCAGCCCTAAGATTTGGCTGAAGAAAAGTTGGAGCATGAAAACTCCCATACATTTTGAGACTAATCTCTACATGTCTTGTGAGATAATGAGCTCTTTCACTACCTTAATAACTGTAGAATATTAAACCAAGTTTATTGGTTAGACTTATTTGTTGGCCGTATGGCATTAGCTTATTAGTTAATAATGTTAGTAGCATTATTAGTTTTATAGACGGAGTCACACGGGATTACTTCCATTAAGGTATAGCACTAGTAATTGTGCAAGTGCGTAAGGCACAAGGAGTGTATTAGATGTAGCCTCTACGTCAATTGTAAAAGGTGTGTCAAAAGCTTCTGTTAAGGTATGAAAAAAGAAAAACCACGCAGCCGTGCCGTATGAATAGTTGAGAAAAATTTCTCTTTGCCTCTCTTTCGTTGCTCTTGAATATTTTTCTGTGGGTTTATAATTTGTTATTAATTTGGATCCATCAGAGTGGTACCAGAGCTACGGTAGATTGAAGTATGGCAAACTCTAATCCCAATATTATTTGTTCTGTCCAAAAACTCAAAACAAAGGCAGAGTTTAATTTTTGACAGAAACAAATGGTAACCCATCTCAAGGCATGTAAATTAGATCGATATATTGAATCTGCACTTGCCCAAGATGCTAGTGAGGATGATACGGCAAAAGACAGCTTGGCTTTTTCACAAATTCATCAGGCAATTAATATGTTAGTTTTTGGAAAAATTGCTACGGCTGATACGGCAAAGGAGGCTTGGGATATATTGGAGAAAACATACAAAGGGATTAACAGGGTCCAACAAAATAATTGGATGATGTTGAAGAGAAAATTTGAACTTGTGACGACGGAGAAGTCTGAATCTATTGAGTCATATTTCTCTAGTTTGTCAGATATTAGAAATGAGATGAAACTCAATTACTATAATCTTCCTGACAGAACATTTGTTGAGAAAGTTCTCAATACCCTACCCATGAAATTTGATAATGTGGTAGCTGTAATTCAGGAAACGAAAGGTTTGGAGGATTTGAATATTGAAGATTTGCATAGATCATTAATTCTGCATGAACAAAGAATTAATTAAAAATTGGAGGATACCCCGGAGAAGGATACAATAGAGAAGGCATTGCAGGTGCAGTTAAATTTGAGAGTCAATAATGATGTCAGGGAGCATGGCGAATTCAGTCAGAGGAGCAGAGATGGTTACAATAACAGAAGTGGTCGTGACAATAATAATAGAGGCCGAGGAAGTACATCAAATTCTGGACATGGTAGAGGTAATAATTTCAATTTTTAGAGGTGGTCCTGGTAGAGGCAGAGGAAATAATTTTAATCAGAATAATTTTCAGAATAATTTTGGACAGAGAGTTCAATGTTATAATTGTGAAAAATTGGGTCATAGACAATTTGAATGTAGATTGGGAGAAAATGTAGACAGAAATTTTCAGGCTAATGTTGTTGATAATCAGGTGCAGGATAATAATAAAAAATCTGAAACTTTATTATTAGCCTGTAATACTGTTGATGTAGTTGATAAAAATAAATGGTACTTGGATATAGGTTATAGTAATCATGTCTGGCAAGAAGGAATTATTTGTTGAACTTGACGAATCTATTTGTGGTGAAATTAAATTTGGGAATAAACCAGTGATTGGCAAGGGAAAAATTCCTATTAGCCTGAAAAATGGATCCACTGATTTTATTTCTGATGTTTTCTATGTTCTTGGGTTGCATCAAAATTTGTTGAGTATGAATCAGTTGATTGAGAAAAAATATTTGTATCAGGAATGGTATATGTACAATTTTTGATAAAAATATTGGAATGATTGCCAGTGTACCAATGACTTCAAATCACTTATTTCCACTAAATTTGAGTAGTGCCAACTTTTCTTGTTTGAGTACAGTGATAGATGACAGTAATTGGTTGTGGTATATGCGATTTGGTCATTTGAATTTTGATAGTTTGAAATTTTTTACAAATAAAAGAATGGTTGGTGTATTGCCTAATATTAGAAATCCTGATAGAGTCTGTGATATGTGCGTTTTGGGAAAACAACATAGGGATACTTTTCAGACTGGTGAATCATGGTTAGGGATGGCAACGGGGCGGGGTTGGGGCGGGGACCCCTCCCCCGTCCCCCGCCCCGTTGCCTATTAGTTCCCCCCGTCCCCCGCCCGTCCCCGCCTCCTGCTCCCCCCGCCCCGCCCCGCCCCCGCCCCGCCTTGCCCCGCTTCCCCCGCGGGTGCCCCCGCGGGGTTAATAAAATTTTATTATATAATTTTATTATAATTAAATTTTAATAAATAATCAAGTACTAAAATATCAACACATCACCAAATTATTATTCATTGTAATTTTACAATTGAAACTCATAAAAACAATCAAACATAAGTTATTTGAATACAATCCAATATGATGAAATAAATATAACTAAAATAGTCAAGTTTTCACTTTTAGTACAAATGCAATCACTAATTCATTATTGTGTTTGTGCTTTTTTTTGAGAAAAAAGTGTTATTCTATTAAGTGTAATTAGAAATTTAGTATAAATGTATTAGTAAATTTAGTATAACTAATTAATAAATTCTATTAGTAGACATGTAGAATTATTCATATAATTGATAATATCAATTATATTACATAAACTAATATACATTATATAATACATCTAACTAATAATATCATTATCATAAGTTTATAACTAATTAACTTACATGTTATATATAATTATATATATACTTTTTTTTGTTTTGCGGGGGGCGGGGCGGGGGATGGGGCGGGGGTATACTCCCCCGCCCCCGCCCCGTTTCTAAGCGGGGGAAAAAATTCCCCCCGCCCAACCCCCGCCCCCATTGCCATCCCTAATCATGGTGGACCAGAAGACCATTAGAAATTATTCATTCAGATTTATGCACTGTGGAGATTCTTTCTAATGGTGGTTGCAGGTATTTTATTATCTTTATTGATGATTTTAGTAGAAAAGCCTGGGTATATTTTTTGAAACAAAAATCTGATACCTGTGATTTTTAAAACTTTTGTTGAGAGGCAAGGTGGGTGTCAGATTAAAATTTTGAGAACAAACAGGGGTCAGGAATATTTGGTGTGTGATGGTTTTCTTGAGAAAAATGGGATACAGCATCAGTTGCCTACCAGGTACACTCCCCAACAAAATGAAGTGGTAGAGAGGAAAATATGACAGTTATGGATATGGCGAGGTGTATATTGAAGGTGAAAAATATGTCAAAATCTTTTTGGGCCGAGGCAATTTCTTGTGCAATTTATTTGTTAAACATGTGTCCTACTAGAAGTGTTCCCGAAAAAACTCCTGAAGAAGTTTGGAGTGGTAGAAAACCATTTGTTGGTCATCTCAGAGTTTTTAGATGTATTGCCTATTCCCATATTTCTGATCAATTGAGAAAAACACTTGATGATAAGGGGGAGAAGTGTGTATTTATTGGTTATAGTGAAGTCTCTCGGGCTTACAGGTTGTATAATCCTGTGACAAAAAGGGTGATAGTAAGTAGAGATATGAATTTTGACGAAAGAAGTATTTGAGATTGGTCTACTGGAGATCTTGGGACAGCAGAGGTGATTCTAAATTATCAGTAAGAGAAGGATAATTATGATATTCAGCCATCACCAGTTGCTCAGGGTAGGGGTGAGCAATTACGGTAATTACCGAATTACTGACCAAATTCGATTTGAATTTGGTAATTCGAATTCGGTAATTAGGTAATTCGGTCGGTAATTCGGTAATATCGAATTAATTAGAATCGAATTAGGGTCGAAAATGGTTTTATAGTTTTTGAATTCGGATTTACCGAATTCGAATTTATTTCGGTAAAACGGTAAATTATTACCGTTTTCAATTTCGAAATTCCGAATTAAGTTAAATAGGAAATAATATCCTTATGTCCAGATGTTCCAATTTCAGACTTTTGCCCTAAATTAGCATTCGTTCCCATCAGGTAAAATCGTTCCCATTGGCTCAAATCCATCTGCCCAGATGGTGCAGTCTGTGCATAACCTATGGTGTCTCCACAATCCAAATGCATCTTGGTTAAGTGAGGATACTGCACCAGATTGCTCAACCCAAAGGGGTACTGTGCATGCTTTGACCATTCCCTACAATCTCCTTCAACCTTGATTTGGATCTCCTCCAGGTTGGGACAATCCTCAAGACCAGCAGCAGTCAATGGGGTTAGAAGCTCACCCACGCCAATCCAGAGTGAAAAACATTGCAGTCTATCCCATGAGTTGCTACAAAATCCATTGCCGCTGCTGTTAAATTGCATAGCAGAGCAATTCAGATCGTAGGAGTGTCTGCACCTCTTCTTCTTGCTGCACATATATCACTGTTATAATCTCCAAAGTAATTAACAGATCCATCCGACTGGTTCGATGCCCTAAGAAGCAGTTTTCACGAATTCGATTAAATCGGTAAATTTTCGTTTACCGAATTCAATTCGGATTGAATTCGAATTCGATATTTCCTATTTCGAATGCGAATTAGGTCGAATATTTCCAGAACCATTTACCGAAAATTACCGATTTCAACCTACCGAATTACCGACTTCGAATTCGATGCTCACCCCTAGCTCAGGGTCCACAAACTGGGTTAACTGGACGTCCCCAACATCAGTGACAAATGCCAGCTCGTCTGCAAAATTATGTTATTACACCAGATGATATTCCTTCTGACCAAGATATTGTTAATTTTGCTTTGTTTGGAGATTGTGACCCAGTTGTGTATGAGGATGCAGCCATTAATAATCGTTGGGTGAAAGAAATAGAGGAAGAAATTCATGCAATAGAGAAGAATGCCACCTGGGAATTTACTTCTCTTCCAATTGGTAAAAAAGTCATTAGAGTGAAGTGGATGTACAAGACAACATTTAAACCCAATGAAAAAATTGATAGATATAAGGCGAGACTAGTGGTGAAGGGATACAAGCAGAAACCCGGGATTGACTACTTTGAAGTGTTTGCACCAGTTGTCAAACTTGATACAGTCCGTATGATAATTTCTCTAGTTGCTCAAAATAACTGAAGAATTTATCAAATGGATGTCAAGTCAGCTTTCCTGAATGGAGTTCTTAATGAAGAAGCGTATATAGAGCAGCCAGCAGGATTTGTCAGAAGAGATCAGGAAAATAAAGTGTATAGATTGAAGAAAGCTTTATATAGATTGAAATAAGCCCCAAGAGCGTGGTATACAAGAATTGATTCCTATATTCAGACTCGTGATTTTCAGAGGTGTCCATATGAGCACATTTTATATATTAAATCTTCTACTCGTGATGTTATTCTTATTGTGTGCTTGTACGTAGATGATTTAATTTTTACAGGAAATAATTCGGAGATGGTTGCAAAGTTCAGGGAGGCTATGATTAAGCTGTTTGAGATGACAGATATGGGATTCATGTCATATTTTTTGGGAATTGAAGTCTTTCAGTCTGACAGTGGGATTTTTATGTCTCAAAACAAACATGCCGGTGACATTTTAAAGAAATTCAAGATGGATGCAACAAAGCCAGTTGTGACACTAGTTGAAGAAATTAATATTGAGATTAACCAAGGAAGGCAGTGGTGGATATGCGAATCCCACCTACTTTAAAAGTTTGGTAGGGAGTTTGAGATATTTAACATCTACAAGATCAGATATCAATTTTGTTGTCGGTCTGATTAGCAGGTTCATAGAAAATCCACTTCAGTCACACTAACAGGTAGCCAAGAGGATTTTGAGATATATTGGAGGTACTCGTAGTGATGGCATTTTTTATTCAAAAAGTGATCCAGTTGAATTGTTTGGCTATACAGATAGTGATTGGGCAGGTGATACAATAGAGAGGAAGAGTACTTCAGGTTATGCATTTTTTATTGGTTCTGGCATGTTTTCCTAGAGTTCGAAGAAACAATGGTGATTGCATTGTTTACAATGGAGGCGGAATATATTGCAACAGCTAACAGTGCTACTCAAGCTTTGTGGTTACGTCGCATACTTGGTGTTCTACAACACAAGCAGGTTGATCCTACGAAAATTTATTGTGAAAGTAAGTCAGCAATTGAATTGTCCAAGAATCCAGTGCTACATGGGTGTAGCAAGCATATTGACATCAAATATCAGTTCATATGTGAGTTGGTTCGAGAGAGGAAATTTGAAGTTAATATTGCAGAATTGAAGATCAAGTGAATGACATTTTCACCAAGACATTGAAGACGGAGTCTTTTGTCAAGTTGAAGAAGATGTTGGGTATGACCACATTAGAGAAGCTTGGTTTAAGAGAGACTATGTAGAATATTAAACCAAGTTTATTGGTTAGACTTATTTGCTGGCCATATAGCATTAGTTTATTAGTTAATAATGTTAGTAGCATTGTTAGTTTTATAGACGGACGCACGTGGGATTACTTCCATTAAGGTATAGCACTATTAATTGTGCAAATACGCAAGGCACAAGGAATGTATTAAATATAGCCTTTGCATCAATTGTAAAATGTGTGTCAGAAGCTTCTGTTAGGGTGTGAAAAAAGAAAAGCCACGCAGCCACGCCGTGTGAATAGTTGAGAAAAATTTCTCTTTGCCTCTCTCATTATTCTTGAATATTTTTCTGTGGGTTTATAATTTGTTATTAATTTGGGTCCATCAGTAACCAACCCCTGATCTTCCTCTTTGATTTTGTTAAACAAACTAATCCCACCCGGTTGACCAAAGAATTTAATAAAAATCTTGGGTCTCTCCGCTTAATGCCAATTATTAGTTTTATGATAGAAACTCAAAGTTCTTTAACATGGTATGAATTTTAGTCCTGCATCATTGTTCACCCACACATGATTTGGGTTCTTCTAATGCATTGAACTTGGCTTCAAAAATTGTTACAATGGCAATGCTCCAACTCAGTTGACCTATTTAAATTTTGCCATGACAAAGCTAACTCGGCTTTTCTAGGCTCTCTTTTCCAATCCAGTCTACTTGGTCTGTTCAGCTCGAGTCACACTTGAGAAGAGATGTCTAGATCTTGAACCTCTCAATTTAATGGCAATTGTTTTTAAAATGAAACCTCAACTTACACAAATTTGTTGAGAAATAGTTTTCAATCGAGAGTTCTGCTTAAGATCTGCCACACCTGGCCATCACTTGTGAAGTCTTAAATGTTTAACAATCAAGGATCAACGCTTTTACCTTGTAGTTCCTTTTTCTTTTTCCTGTGTTTTTCTTTTTCGAATCAAGATGAGATTTATATCCAGGCAAAGTAAATTACACAGCATAAATCCCTAAGGCAGTCCCAACAAAGTTCCTAGCCGGCTAGTTCCTTAAGCCTGATACAAATATTAGCACAGGACTTAGCTACAATGAAGGTGGAAAGAGGGCAGCGCAGTGAAATGCCTTATTGGTCGCGAGGAATTAAGGTGTTTGATGCAATTTCTAATGAACAAATGCCAGTTGGACGCTGTGGAACTAAAAATGGATTTCTACACACACTTGCAACAAATAGGGATGACATCGGGTGCGGGTGACGCAGGGTCTATGGGGGTAGGGGGGAATTTTTTCTCCCCGTTTAGAAACGGGGTGGGGGCGGGGATTCCACCACCCGTTTGAAAAAAAAAGATATATATATGTGCATAATTATATATTTAATGATATTGTTAATTATACTACCAATTATACATATCTATTAATAAAAATTATTAATTATTTATACTAAATTTAATAATACATTTATATTAAATTCCTAACTATACTTAATACAATAACACTTTTTCTAAAAAAACACAATAATAATTTAGTGATTGTATTTGTATCAAAAATAAAAACTTGATTATTTTAGTTATATTTGTTTTATCATATTAGATTGTATTCAAATAACTTTTGTTTAATTATTTTTATGAGTTTCAATTGTGAAGTTACAATGAATAATAATTTGGTGATATGTTGATATTTTAGTACTTGATTATTTGCTCAAATTTAATTATAATAATTTATATAATAATTTTTTTTTAACCTCACGGGTGCCCCCGCAGGGGAAACGGGACGGGACAGGGCAAGCGGGGGCGGGGAACAGGGTGGGGGCGGGGGGAATTAATAGTCAACGGGGTGGGGGAGGGGGAGGGGTCCCCCGCCCCATTGCCACCCCTAGCAACAAATTCTAAACCAAAATTATGATTGACGGTAGTAGTATAGTAGAAGATTGAAGGATGCTTTGTCTAGACAACAATCGTAGGTGTTTAGATCAAATCATTGAACTTTGAGGTTTCTTGAATTAATTGTGCCCTAGGAACTAACGAACTCCATTTGATTAATGTGATGGTCGACTTAGGGAAAACTATAGAAATGGAAGAAATCATTTCTACGATGGCTACAATATCCTCTAACGTGAAACAAGATTTTTGTTCTAGTTGCTTACATCGAAAATGAAATAATTTAATGCTCAACCTAACAACCAGTGAGACTTAGCATAAATGTGAAGGACCACACTTAGATGTGAAGGATTCCAATGAACTTCGAAATTGCGTCAAAGGCTATTGCTGTTCCATCTGTCATAACTCATAATAATTTCTTCACCTAATCAGTTGTGAAGAATAAATATCCAAAATTACATTTGACTTTTAATAGCTTGAAGTTTTGTTTTTCACTCATTGGTTATCGTTTTCTGCGTCCTCCTTTATTCTTATATACTTCTTCTTTTGTCTTTTATTTTTTCCGTTTCTTACCGTATGATTATAAGGATTTTCCTAATTGCAACCTAATGAGCACTCACTATTACACTTAATTTGCATCAAATTTGGCATACAGATATACATATTCACATTTATTATACCTTTACATTTGGCCACTTTCTTAAATTAATAACACTTTTATCCAAAAACTAACACTTGTTAAAAACTCTTTTTTAATAACAAGTACCCAGTAGGCACCCGCTAGCCAAACCCTTGTTATAACAGCAAAAGAAGAATAAACCAAAGGAAATGGGAACTTGTTAAAAAGAAGAAAGGAATGAATAAACTTTGACAGTCAAATGTTTAGAAAATGAGTATCTCATTTGGGTTACGCGGAGTGCACCATGCTTAATGTCTGATTAGACATGCAACTATAGCAAATGTTTGAGTTTTTAAGTATGATCAGCAGATCAATGGAAGGTATGGATTAGTTGCTCTTTCATGTTTTTGTAGCAGAAGGACATGATTTTATCACATTAATTCTTGATTGCACCTCAGAATAAAAATCTTGATTGCATGTGTTAGCCCAAAAATGTATCCAGCTAGATAATTTTTAAAAGCTCCATGTGTCATAAGCACATGATTAAAAATATAGCTGCCAATGCCATGCCATGGCTTAATCCTAAAGTCAACCTTAGGCAGCAAATCATATGAGGGTAAAGACAGTGGAAACATATAATTGAAGTATTAACTATTTTCCTACCAAAAAAGTATTTAACTATTTGAGCCGATTTTTGTAACAGCCTGACTTGGACTTAATGAGTTTTTTTTATCCTTTCTTTCTTTTTTTTTCCCCCTAATTGGTAGTTAGGAGTTCTAAATTGCAAAAAACCAAAACAAATAGTGCTAAATGCAAAACTGTATTTCCAACCAATTTGTCACACTCTATTAGCTAGTAAATATAGAATTCGTTAATTTTTTAAATCTATTTAAGGGTGTATTTGATAAAACTGAAGTCTGAAAATTGAAATCTGAATTCATTAAATTATTGGATTGTTAAGTATCAAATCAAATACATTTGAGTGTATATCACATTCAGTGATAAGTGAATAGCTTATCACTTATTTTTAGAAGCAAGTTTTGCTTAGAAAATTCAGTGCCACTTAATTAATTCAGATATTCAATTTTTGGTTATCAAACGCATCTGAACATAATAAAATCTGAATCCATTAAGTTTAATTGTTGAATTGGGTTATCAAATAGGGTTTAAGTCATTTTGACTATGCTAAATTTCACTGTGGATCCTTAAAATAATAGACAAACTTTCACTTTAGTCCTTAAGATATATTTTTGAATACTTTACCTTCCAAAGTATGAAATACATTCCGTGTCATTTTCATGTCCATTTTCATTCAATTTGAGTATCTATTATGATCAGTTTTTTATTGCTAGAAGTGATACATCAATAACAGCTGATGGGGCAATTTGCTGAACTTCTTCCCAAACCTAAAGCCAGGCGAAAAGGCAAGAGACGAAATTAATCAAAAAAATTAGTTTTGACAGATCAATTCAAAGGAGATCATAAGTCTCAATCCAACTACACCTCTATTATTGCCATACAAACCTAATAATAAGGATACTAAAAAATTGATCAAAGGAGATCATAAGACTTGATCCAACTGCAACTCTATTAGTATTAATATTACCATACAAACCTAAAAAGGATACTCAAAAATTGGTTTTGACATATCTAAAAAAGCTAAGTTTTAAGTACATACCATTTGGTGCTGGATGAAAAATCTAACTTGGAGTGTGGCTATCATAATGGTTAATTTGAATGTCAGCTTATTTCTTTAAGCATTTAGGTAGATGTTGCCTGAAAGAACAACTTGGGAGAAGTTGGACATGGATGAGCAATTTGGTGTAACCTTGAGGAAAGCTGTTTCAATTTGTGTTATCCCTATTTTTGAAGAAAATCCTTTTAGACTTTAGATTATAATATATATACGTTCTAGTTTTGGTATTGAAAGAATATTTGGTGCATTATGCTTTACACGTTTGTTTTTTGCCCATTTGGACAATAACGCTTTATCAGCAATAGTAGTTGGTACTGGAAATAATTTGCATAACTTTTTTTTTTTTCCGAAACGATATATGGTTGTATAACTTGCCAGCTACGATGTTTACGAGTATTATAGTATAAAACATAATAAACTCCCATGAACTCTCTTTTCCTCTTTGCCCTTGTTCTTTCATGGCAACACTTAATTGTCTTTAATTGATTTTCGATCCAACTCAAATTTTTAATAAATTTTCAACACGTAACCTCCCATAACCTTTCTCTGAAGTTCAACCATGTGCGTCTATACTTTCCTCTCCTCAGATATAACAAACTTATGCATCCAAACCAAAGGAATGCAGATCAAAGTTAAAGGGTTTTCTGTATCCATGTGTACTGCATAAGTTCCTAGATACCTTGTTCCTTCAGCCCGATACAAATGTAAGTACTGGACTTAGCTACAGATATAGGTAAAAGGGGGGCGGGCCTTCTTTTAGCAATTAAAGTATTTGATGCCATTTCCGATTGCCTGTTGGATCATTTGGAAATAGGGAAGAGTTCTATACATTCTTGCAACAAATTCTTTCTTGAACCAATGGTGCACTTTGAGTTATAGGCACTGTTTGTTTTGGGGAATGGGAAGGAAAGGAAAGGAAATGGAGGGATAAAACTTTTGATGTTTGGATTGATTTTTGAAGAGGGAAAAGAAAGGATTGGGAGGAAAAGGGAGGGATAAGTTTGAATTTTTTTTGTTAGCTAACATAGCTTACTTTCCATCCAAAAGTGGGCGGAAATGGAGGAAAAGAATATCAAGATTAATTTTAAAATTTCATAAAAAAAAAACCTATTATGTATTTACAAATTGGATTTTTAAATTATGGATAAAAATGTAACTAATGCGTGATAGTTTCTTTTCCTTATGGATTTATCTACTCTCCTTTCTTTCATTTATTTTTTCCATTAGAATCCTCTCCTTCCTATTCCTTCTTTTTCCTTCAATCCAAACGGTGCCTTATTCTTTACTTTTACATCGGTGCCTTAGTCTTTACTATTACATCCACATCCATAGGTGTCTTAAATTATTAAAATCGTTTGATACTTTTCTAGACAAACGTAAAAGGACAGATAGAGATAAATTGTGGGGACAACCTTTTCCCAGTGTTTTCAGTATCAGATTGGAATGGTCAGTTTGATCGATTGAATTGCGAATAGGTCATGACACTAATTTGGTTCTATATTAAGTCCCGAAATAACAAATAAATCAGTCAAAACTGGTAAAATCGATTGAACCAATCATTCTTGATTTTCAATTTTGCTCTTAATCTGTTTTTAAGTATTGAAAAAAGCACAATCCTTTGCTGGTGTTGATCCTTGCTTGGAAGTCAAACGTGCAAGCCAATGCAGCAAAGCTTCCTTTGATTGTTGGTCATACCAAATAATTTCTACATCTATTTTATCCACACTGCAAACCCTAACCATTGCATTAGCCGTCACTTTAATTTTCCTAATCTCTCTCCAGTCTCTCACATCCATTATTGTTTAATCAAATCCCTATTCTCATCCTCACTCCACTCTTTTTTCTTTTTAATCTTCAAATCTACACTTTCTCCTCTTTTCTTTTACCATTTTTAATCCACCTCTTATGTTTAATTTGTTGATGTTTTCTTCCACCTTTTCTAGTTCAATACTTTGAAGCATTCTTTTCTTTTCTTTCTTTTGTATATGTTGATTTTTTTTGCACTCCATTTTCGTTTGAAGTTTTTATATTTGTTTTCAATTTGTTTCCTTTCTCTTTTTTTGGGATGGATTGGAAGTTTCTTATCTTGATTTGGAATTTCTTGTTTGTTTATTTGAAGTTTTCATTTTTTATGGTTGGAGAAAATTACAGTCTATCGATGTGAATTTTACTATTTTTGTGGTTGGAAAAAATTATAGTGTCTATGTGAAATTTCATGCTATCTACAAATTTTTTTAGGGGATTTAAAAGTTTTATTTTAAATTTTTAGGAAGATAATATTTTTGAATTTAATGTGTGCAAAAATGTTTTTAAGTCTTTTATGTGGGTGACGTGGTGAACTTGGAGAACTTGGGATCCGGTAAGATTTTATGCAAGGGCAGTCATCACTTGCTAGGGAGACGATGATTTTTCAGATCTTTTAAATTTTTTAAAATAAAAAATTCTGAACAATTGACCCGACTGTTGAACCAGTAAAATCGTGAATCGGAGGCCCAATCGGGTCAATCACTGATCCGAGTTTTAAAACATCACCTTTTCCTGTGGTTTTGTGCGTGTTTACATGTACTATCAGCCCATTTGATGGGCAAAGCTCCATTAACTATTAGTATTTCTAATCAATTCTACAATAGTTATGACAAATGTTGCATGTGCATACAAAACTTCAAGTACGTTGTCTTTTCTGTATTCCCTTTCCTTCATTTTTCCATGTCAATATACTAATTATTAAAGCCCAAAAAGCGATTAGGACTATGTTATTTTCACTTTTCCCCCTTCACTATGTTATTATTATTATTTTTTGGATAATCGTTAGCAGGGACATTAATTGTTAGTTCATTTAAAAAGTTTCATTTTATCGGGAAGGTGTTTAAATGAAAACTGAAAGGGCTATAAATACAAATTTGTACATGTAATTTGTAGATTAGTTGTACTAACTGACAGGGGAAACACCTCGAGAAAATTTATCAAAGAACCCAATATGTAAGTCAAGAATTCAATTTTGACCCAAAAACTTAAGCCATTAGGTTTCGGACCTTTACTTATATATTAACTGTTTTTTCTCTATCTCGCGGATCAATGTGGGACACAATCTTTTATTGATGAATCTAACAAATCTCCCCCTTTATGAGTAACCTCTCACATTAAATCCAAATTTACAAACCCTTCTTCGAATCCACTTTAATACTCAATGTAATCCCACCTTATCATCTAAGATTACATTTTCTCCCAAATATGG
Organism: Coffea eugenioides; assembly: GCF_003713205.1. Classification (NCBI taxonomy): domain Eukaryota; kingdom Viridiplantae; phylum Streptophyta; class Magnoliopsida; order Gentianales; family Rubiaceae; genus Coffea; species Coffea eugenioides. The sequence goes on along the minus strand of NC_040042.1, from coordinate 8,104,966 downwards.
ACCCACTCTTTTTTAACATCCAAACTGCATTCTCGACCCCTTCCAACCTTTGATTCCTTGGTCTAACACCAACCAAATTTCTTGGTCCACCATCAAGAAGAGAATTTTCACCGGTCCAATTCTGAGAAGAATCCACTTGCCCACGAGTAACTTAGTCTAGCAACCTGAAATTCTAATATCAATTTGATAGGGGGAAACGCATCGAGAGAGTCCACCAAAGAGCCCAATATATAAGTTAGGAACCCAAGTCTGACCCAAAAATTTAAGTCATTAGGTTTCGAACCCTTACTTACATATTAACCGCTCTTTATCTATCTTTCAGACCAATTTACTCGTGAAACTAACACTAACAATGGATGTCCATTTGAGCACTCGGTAAAATCTGTAAACAAAACATATTATTGTAGCTAATGTACCCCACAAAGATTAAATAATCAGCCTGTATTATCAAGTCACTGAAACTTTCCTGCTATAAATAGGAGGCACTCGTACATGAGTTTACTGCACAGTGCAATCAAGCACAACCAAATTGGGGAGAACTGAAAACAGAGAATGGAGCTATACATTCTTCTTTTCTGCATACCTCTCTTTCTAATCATCCTCAAACCATTTCTACATGGTTCCTCAGCCCCAAAGAACACCCCACCAGGTCCAAAAGGGCTTCCCATAATTGGTTCCCTTCTTGAACTCGGATCTCGACCAAACCAATCACTAGCTGCCTTAGCCAAAATTCATGGCCCAATCATGACTCTGAAACTTGGTTCCATCACGGCCATAGTAGCTTCTTCACCTGAAGCAGCCAAAGAAATCCTCCAGAAACAAGAACAAATCTTCTCTGACCGATCTGTCCCTGATGTGATCACCGCACAGCCTAACCCTCAAGCCACTCTAGCATGGGTCCCTGGCGACCAGCGGTGGCGCAACCGCAGACGTATATGCAGCACGCAAATGTTCACCACCCAAAGATTAGACTCCCTTCAACACCTGAGGCACAAAAAAGTTGAAGAACTCGTGCTGCACTTCAAGAAACATTCTGCACGGGGTGCACCGGTTGATATAGGTCGTGCTGCCTTTGCCACCACGCTTAACTTGATGTCGAACACAATTTTTTCCATTGACATGGTGGATCCAGAGTTTGAAACTGCTCAGGAGTTTAAGGACTTAGTTTGGAGGATCATGGAGGATGCAGGAAAGCCGAATCTGTCGGATTATTTTCCACTGATAAAGATGTTTGATCTTCAAGGAGTGAAACGCCATATTAGGCCTTCTTATCTAAGATTGCATCAAATATTTGATGAAGTCATTGCGAAAAGATTGGAGGCTAGGAAGCTGGGGGAGAGCAGGAAAGATGATTTCTTGGATGTGCTTCTTGATCAGTGCGAAGAAGAGGGGTCTGGATTTAATCGTGAAACTATCAAGCCATTGATTCTGGTAAGTTTTTCTGTTATTGATATAACATGTATAACCCATAGCATAATCATAGTTGTTTTAATGAAAATATTGGACTTTGAGATCTTTAAAATCAATCGTGTCCTTGGAACTAACAAACACCATTTGATTACTACGACGGTATAAGGAAAAATTATAGAAATGGACCAAATCATTCTTGGTGATCTCTACAATATTATCTAAAGTCAAACAAGAATTCTTTTTTTGTACTTGCTAATATCTGTAATAATTTAGTGCTCAACCCTTGAGACTTAGGTATAGATGTGAAGGTTCAGATTAAGCTGTGAAGGACTCCAATGAACTTGGAAATTGCGTCAAGGACTATTTTTAGAATCTCTCTTTTTTTTTTTTCCCGACCTTAAAATTTGTGTATTCATTTCATGATGATGCTTCACCTAATCAGTTTTATAGCCGCGTCAAAAATCGTGACTCCTTGGTTCGAGGATCACTGACGTACGACAAGCATCCAAAGTGAAACTTGACTTTTCATAGAATGATTTCTTACATAAGAGTAGAAATTCCACTGTTTTCACTTATAGGTCCCATTTTTAGCTTCCTCGGTTTTTCCTTGCTCTTCCTTCCTTCTTTTATCATACTATCATTTTTAATAGGTGAAGAAGGAAGAACCAAATTGTGTGGAAACTTATTACATAGAAGAAAGAGAGGAACAAGAAAACTTTTGACTTGTCTTCTTTATTTGGATGTATTTGTTTCGTTTACTTTCTGTCTTCACAATGATAGACACATTTCACAAACACAATTGAGCGATTAAACTAATGTGTGGGGCAGTTGTGGGGAGTTTACATCATTTTTTAAAAAGGGGGTAACGATGGCCGATTTGATCAGTTAAACTTATCAAACTCGAAAAGTTAATCGAGCTAGTTAAATCTAATCAAGAACTGATTGATTTTGGTCAAAATCAATAAAAACTAATGGTTCAACCGATTTTCACTATTTTTTTCTTTTAAATATTTCAATTTCATCCAACATAGTCAATACTAAAATAAATTTTTTGAAAAAATTAAGCTTTTGAACCGAGCTCGAACCGTGAACCGAAATTTCATTTGGTTTACTCCCCAATCCGGAAACATTAGTCTGGCTATAAGATAGTACAAATAGGCTTAAACAATCACTATCTCAATTCTGTTACCTGTGCTGCACCATGCCAAGACGTGTCTGATTATGATGCAATTATAGCAATTCTTTGACTGTTTAGGTATCACACAAGATTCTATTTCAGGTTTTTGTAGGAGAAGAAGAAGATTTTATCACAACAAACTCTTGATTGCACCTTAGAATAAAAACCTTGATTGCACGTTTTGCCCAAAAGACTCGGGAACTAGATAATTTTTTAAAAACTCCGCGTGTCATAAGCTGCAATAGCTAATTTAAAAGTCAACCTTAGGTAGCAAATTATATGTCGGTAAAGACGGTGGAAACATATAATTGAATTACTAAATTATTTAGGTCGATCGTGTCGGGACTAGAAGTGTTTATTTGTTTATTTATTTATCGGTCTGTCTAGCGGATGTTTGTAAATAACGTTAAGTTATATTTCAGGTGTTAAATTTTTGAAAATATAAGATTAATTAGAGAAAATGTATAAATGCAAGGGGATTAATTAAGAAAAGTATATAAATATAAGAGAAAGTAGTAATTATTAGTATGTATATGTATATGATAAATTGGATGCAATGTAGGTGTGTTAAAGAGTGCTCTATGGACACTTGTTAGAAAACCCTTTATTTATTTATTTTTATACAGGAGCTAATTAAGAGTTATAACACTGTAAGGCTGTAAGCAAATATAGTGACATGTGATGAGTCATAATAATACTTCTAAATTGAGGAAAATCCGAAAGCTAATAAATGAAGATACCGCCCACCTACTCCTATGAAGCACACACTTATTGTGATCTCCACCTTCTTAACATATACTCCCTCCTTTTTTTTATAACTGACGTTTAAGAAATTTGCTCTAGTGTACTTTTATCCGTCGTTTTATTATCCCCATACAGTATTAATTATTTTTTCACAATTTTATCCTTTTATCTCTCTTTTCCAATACAGGATTCTTAATTACTACTCCTAGTTTGGTGGGAGTAAGTTTGCATTGCTTTTGGCCTAGTAAAACAGCACCATTTAGTACTCTAGTGAGAGAAAACATGGGTGAATTGGATAATTAATGAGGGTACAAAAGGAAATTAGTGTACAGATTTAAGCAATGAAAAACTTTTCTTAATTGGTGTGCAAAACCTTAAACGTCAGTTATAAAAAAAGGGAGGGAGTAGATCATAATAAAACATAGGGAAGTTCTATATTGCTTTAGAATATTGTACCGATGAAATTAAATTCATCATTGAATATGGAATAAGAGCTATCAATTTTTAGATTATTTCAAGAGTTTAAATCACTAAATGACGTGGCAAGATGTAAGTGGATTAAAATCATGAGTTCCATATCCAAAAGGGAATGTAGCATTATCCTAAAACATATTAGAGCATTCATAAATTGATTTTGACAATAGCAACAAAAATCCCCCAAAATATGTGCAACGCCATTAAGGTATGGTAAAATTAACAGGGATTTCAAATGACCTCTTGAGTGTTGAACATCATTGACACATGTAATTCGCCAAAAACGAAGACTAATAATTAATAGTAATAGGAGAAATATTTTGTCTAATAACTAAAGTTGAGATTCTAAGAATTAAAGTTGTCAGTTCTTCTCCACTTATTTTATCTCCTACTCATGCCCTACTAAAAGAAAAGGAAAAAAAAAAAAGAGTAGAACTAAATGCAAACACTCAACCCCCAACCAAATTTGACGAATTGTCAGACTCTACTGGCCAGTATAGGCATTTATCATTCTCATATCCGTTTATCAGACAATTTGATTAATGAATTCAACAATGATAGGACTTGTTTATTGCTGGAAGTGACACATCTGCAATAACTACTGAATGGGCAATGGCCGAACTGCTGCGAAAACCTGAAGCCATGGAAAAAGCAAGAGAAGAAATAATCCAAAAAATTGGTTTTGAAAGATCAGTGAAGGAATCAGACATTGATTTACTTCCATATCTACAATCTGTTGTGAAAGAGACCATGAGACTCCATCCTGCTGCTCCTCTACTATTACCATACAAAGCTAACAAGGATACTCAAATTTTTGGCTTCACCATACCTGAAAACAGCCAAGTTTTAGTCAACGCATGGGCGATTGCTAGAGATCCAAATCACTGGAAAAATCCCATATCTTTTATGCCTGAGAGATTTTTAGGGTCTGACTCTGGTTACAAAGGGAAGGATTTTGAATACATACCATTTGGGGCTGGAAGAAGAATTTGCCCAGGAATGCCATTGGCTATTAGGATGGTCAATTTGATGTTGGCTTCCATTATTCAAGCATTTAAGTGGAAACTACCGGAAGGGACAACTCAAGAGAAGCTAGACATGGAAGAGGAATTTGGTGTCACCTTGAGGAAAGCTGTTCCACTTTGTGCAATCCCTACTTTTCAAGAAAATCTCAAATTTTAGATTATCGTATTGTCCTAGTCTTCTTGTTGGAAGCCAAAAAATATGAGTGCATTATGTTTCACGCGTTGCTTTATCAGTAGTATTTGTTCAAATGTTTGTACTGGGAATAATTTGTAGTGTAAGATTGTCATCTTAATCAAAATGACTTTGGATTGAACTTTATTTGCAATAGAAATTTTTATTACATCATAAATATATTTTTCAATCATTTTTTTTTATTTTTTGACCATCTTTTTATACATATCCGTTTCACAGCCAAAGAAATCCTATAAATCAAGAAAACGTTATAAATGTTTGTCTGATTATTTTTCCACTGATAAAATGTTTTTATGGGCAAAGAGTGGAAAGCCATACACAATTAGAAGCAGTTCTAAATCCTTAGTTTATGACTGCATAGATATACATAGAGATTAATGAGATGATAAAACATGCACTGATCATCCATAAGGCTAAAACTATCAGTATATATCCCATTGTGTTGCCTGGTGTCTCATGCAAATAGCAAGTCTGACTTTATATTAAACGAATCACAGATTACTAAAAGAAAGGGATCGATCACTCGCTATTTTATTTATATGCTTCTATACCAGAAGCTGCCCGTTTTATATATTAACCCTTGATATTTGCCAGAAAAGTCATGAGGTAGCTATATATCATAAGCCCTCCGGCAGCTCAGACGATTTCCATAGTCTCCTCTTTAGGAACAGGTCTCAGTTTCGACTCTCGAATTCTATCGTGCTGTGATTCTTGGGGCGAGCTCTCACAACCTGGGAGGAGTAGTCTGCCCCCTTAGGTGATTCTGCCCAGATCTGGATACCTCTCAGTCTAAAAAAAAAAGATATATATTATAAGCTCCATGTTTCGTAATCACATGGTTCATTGATCATATAGCTGCTGTGCCTATAAGCTTCAAGTCAATCTTAGGCGGTAATATATATTATGGCAAAGAAGGAAGAAAATGTTAGCAGGAGTATCTAAGTCAATCTTTTCGACAGAGACCTGGGAGTTTTAATAGTCTATAACCAAAATATAGCAGCATTTAATGAGTCATAATACGTATCGACAGAGACAGGTTACTCCATTGGCTGCCCTTCGTCACGGGCTGCTGTAGGGCTACTTGGTGAAGAGTTTCCAGAACATTTTTATTGTGCTCATTACTTCTTCTCTTGTATTGCTTGTTATAGTGCTTGTAGGTCTAGAAATATTTTCCTAAGGTTTTACGTTCTTCATCTTTACAGTAAAATTCTGCACCACATAAATTTGAATGTTTTGATTTTTTTTCTTGTTATTTTATTTTGTGTTTGTCAAGAACTTTTATTGATTTCCTAGAGGCAGAAGTAATGCGTTAACTCATGCATCTAGCAGAGTAACATTCTTAAGAAATTGATCACCCTTGGAATTACCAAATAAACTCTGTGGCTTGCCAACTCTTGATTACATGCTCTGCGCAGAAAATGTTGTAAGCAACATAAATATCAAAAACTGAAGTCTGAAGAATTATAAGTCAATCTTCGGCAGCAGAATGATAAGTTAATGAAACCAAACAAACTGAAGTCAGAAGTGGTACTGAGGAATATCAGCAGGCCTGCGGAAGTGGGATTGAGGAATAATATCATGATTGATGTTAATACTATCATGGAACGCAGTAAAGAGAATGGACAACTGAGCATTGTATAGAATATGATCAACCAGACAGTTTCTGAATTTAGCTAGTTGTTTAGTTTTGTATTTTGTTAGTTTCAGTAGTATTCCGTGCTTGGCTTTTGCTTGATTTTGAGACTTTTCTCCTTTATACGCACTTTCGTTTATTATATATATATATATATTGTGTGTGTGTTGGTATATACATACATTATATACATACATACGTACACAAATGTTAAAATATGATAAATTATGCATATAATAGAAGTTTTTACTATTTAAGTCAATATTCATGACAGGAACTTAAAGATTTTCCTAATCTTTAAATAAAGAAAAAAAATGTAGTTTTGGTTCTCAAAATTTGGCTCATATTCTAAATTGGTACATAATATTTCGACCAAAACAAATTTGGCCTCCAAAATTTCCAATTTTATGCAAGTAACGGTCAAAATTAAAATATGGTTGGTCAAAATTAAAATATGGTTAGTCAAAACTTATGACTTTGCACTTTTTATCCCTAAGATTTGGAGTTTCAATCAATATGGTCCCTTAGGTTTTAAGTAAATATAAATACGATTTTAAAATGAAATAAAATGTGAATTAAATTGAATACATGATAGGCATGTTCTAAAATGTCTATAAAATTTTTCTAAAAGCACTTTATTGGCACTGATAGGGTGTTAATTGTTAGTAATTTTATTATTAATTTTTCCCTTTTATCCTTGCTAAATTTTACTTTAATTGTTAATATATACTTATATTTGGTATATTACTTAATTTTAGAAAGTGGAGCAGAAAAGTATGAAAAAAAAAAGAGAGACCATCTTGAGGACAAAGGCTCCATACGCTAGAAGCCTCCAACGGAGCTACCAGTCGGGCCCCACGTAGTGCTACAAGGAGGCCCCTTTTTCGTTTGCTGATGCGTAGTCTTTAGTATTTGGTAGTTGACTTGTACAGGGAGTTCTACTAGCAATAGGAAACGGAAAAGAGGGAATTCGGCAGAGCCGTACCTTTTGTACTCTTTTCTCAATTCGGTGGAGACCACGAGCCAGTTAGTCATTGTTTTAGATTAGGGAGTGTTTTTCGTGCGGCCTTTTCGGTGCTTTCCTTTTGTTCGACAATAGTCCCAACTTTTTTTTTTTTTCCAGAAACGATAGAAATTTTATTGCAAATAAAAGGATAGTACAATATATGAGCAAGAGTTCAATTTGGACTTTACAAAAGTGTACTAAGACACAGAGGGTCTAGAATCTCCTCATCAAAGTGAAAGTGCATTGCTAGCTTACTTAATCTCTTACATATGCTATTACCTTCAACAGGCAGGCTATCAAAAGAGCATCTCCTAAACAAAGAACTGATGTGTCTTATGTCCTCCAGGTGGCCTGCCATACACATGTCCCTTGAAGCTTGACATTTTAGCAATTGTAACACCTGAGAGCATGCTAGTAGAATCTTAATGTACTGCCAACCTTGTGCCATTATCTTGCATAGAGCTAGTTGTAGCGCCACAAAATAATCCAACGTAACAGAACCAGTGCTCCTCTCCTTCAATGCCCAAGCCGCACATATCTGGCTTTGAGTGTTTTGTACTGTGATGCCAATGCCCATATTCTGCCCTTCAGTATGTTGGCCAACTGCAATAGATATGGTCCGCATATTGTCACTCTCCCCCACCATTTCATCCTGGACTTCTGTTGTCTCTGTTTCTGAGATGCTCAGCTGCTGCTCTATCTGTTGGGCTTTTTGGAATTCCTCCCACTCCTTTACAGCTTTGGTAATTACTGTCATGGGATGCTTATGTTTCTCTTCAAATTCAACTTCATTCCTTGCTTTCCAGATTTGCCACAAAATTTCCACAGTCAATGCTATATGTTGCATTCCATCCTTACGGCTCTTCACCTCCATCAGCATGGTCCACCACCTTCTGAAATCACTTGTATATTCCGTCAGTCCATCCCACTATAATGGAGCCATTTGCCATATCAGTGTTGCCTTTCTGCAATGGAAGAAAATGTGTTCTATTGTCTCACTGTTGTCCCCACATGTTTTGCATATCAGGTCACCTTTCCCAATTCTTCTAAAAATGGTTTCTCTTCCTGGTAATGTTTGGTGTAAGCACCTCCATAAAAACAACTTTTGCTTATGCTTATTCCTCATTTTCCATAGCTGTTTCCATACCTTTTCACAATAGTCCCGACTGGAGAAACAGTTTTTTTAAGTAATAGGATTAGCGCTTATGCGTTGAATATCATTCAAGATGAAGAATTTGTGATTCCTTAGTGTCATTGTGCACTGGTTGTACTTAGTTATCGAGCCTTTGCTTGATTTTGTAAAGTTTATATTATGATATAAAATCACTTATCGTTTCGGAGAAAAAAAAAGAGAAACAGTTTTTTCTTGATTATTTAGTGAAAAACGTGATGTCTTGGAATTCAATTAAATTATGTGGAGATTTTCTTATGCGGCGTGGCTAAGGTTTTCATCTAGTCAAGGATGAACGCGACGATGCAGTCCCGAATATCTGTGATATCCAATTAATTTTCATGTGTTCCTTAATTTGTTAATATTTGCACATTGTCTACTTGAATTTACATAGGATTATTTTGTTAATTGGATGTCAAGGGCCCGATGTTCAATGTGACTTATTAATCTCCTACCAAATTAGTCAATTAAATCCATAATTGTTTAATCGATTAATATTAGTGGCAACTAGCGTTTTTACAAACTAGGGGAACGTGCAACCTGATTTAAATAACCGTCGTAGCGTGTTATTGGTTGGGGTTAGATTTTTCTAGTTATTAATGTAATTGGGGAATTAATTCTTACTGTCATACCTAGGAGTATTTTTGGTTAGGAATGATCAATGGTCGTACCTTGGTTATCAATAAATTAAGGAAAAATTGGTCGTCAAAGCTCGTCGGCGACTCTAACTAACCTATTAATTAAGTAAGTGAACCTCCCTTGCATCAATGATCGAATGAATGGACTGTATCTGAGAAGTTGTATCCTTGACTAGAATTTATCTATTCTTGATTTAATTCCTGTCTACATTCGTACTAGTTAATTATTCGTTTTTAGTTGAATTGCTTAATTGTTTTTAGCTTTATTCCGATAAACCCCCCCCCCCCCCGAATTGTCAATTGGAACTTCAAAGAGACAAATATCCCCAATCCCTGAGAAGACGACCCTACTTGCCCTGTTTACAAATCAATAATTATTTGTGAATAAACAATCCCATTCGAGTATATCGGATTAAGCAAACTCTTCGGGAACAGGGTAAATCAAGTAACCCATTGCACACCTAGAGTCTCTGCTCCAGTACTTCGAATTGGGTTTTGATTTCTCCGGTTGGCAACTAGGTTTATTTTTAATTTTTATTATTGCACAGGCATCGACATCCTGTCAGACACTACAATATACTAAAGAGAAATTCTTTGTTAGACTAGTTACAATTGAATAATGGTGTATAATATATAAATAAATATTAGTGGAAGAAGTGGAGAATACCATTCTTAACACATAATGCTATTCTAACTACAATTGTACAAATCCTTGGAAATTGGAATACTTGTGGGCATAGATTTCAACGGTTGTAGTATGAAGCTAAGATTAAAATAACTAGTGAAGGTAAGTACCAATAGGAAGTGCTTTCAGCTATTTTTAAACCAAAAAAATTTCCTTTTGTTTTTAAAACTGTTTTCTTCCTATTCAAACCTAATGATCCATTGATAAAGTAATAAAACAATTGTTTAATGTTTATCAGCATTGATAACTTTATTGAACAATTCAAATACTTTTGTGAAATTGCCTATTTCATTTGAAACTTATTGATAACCTATTTAAGTGAATAAAGAAAAAATTATAAAATTATCAACTTGTCTTACATTTGGTATATTTTGCTCTTTTTTTTTAAGAAGAACCGATTTTATTGCCTCAAAAAGGTTTTTGAGGGGGACAAAAGCTTGACCTCAACAATACAAGCCAGCTACAAGACACCTACTTACTTAACTCGACATCGGCGAATAGAAGGGTGTGATAGTTTATCCAACCGATATTCGCCTCTAGCTACACCTGGAAGGTCCCTGAAATGTACATAAATACATACCGACTCAACCAAGGCATACCCCACATTGGCCAGAACATTCGCAACCTTATTGGCCTCGCGATAGCAATGCTTGAACTATATACTCCTCTGAGAGAACTCGCAACATTGCACGACCTCATAACTAATCATCCACGGGCATTGGTAACCGTTCCTCAGAATCTGAATGAGCACTAGCGAATCCGACTCAACAATCAATTGCTGTAAAAAGTTCCTCTGGGCACACAGACACGGCCCAAGCACTAACGCTTTGGCCTCGGCCTGCAAGCTAGTACCAACATCAAAGCAACCAGCGAAAGCGAAGATGAACTTCCCCAAGCCATCCCTAAGAATTCCCCCGCCACCACTCAACCCCGAGTTTCCTTTGGAGCACCCATCTATATTAAGTTTAAACATTGCCAGCCCTGGAGGCTGCCAATGAACCAGATGAAACTTAAACATATCAGGCCATTGCTCCACCAATCCCAAGAATTGGGGCCAAGATGCGACCTGTTGTAATTCACCAAATTTCATCCAGTAAGCGTCCTTCAAGTTATGAAAAACAGCTCGACAAATAGATCGGACATCCTTGATAACCCCTTCAAACACTGCTGAATTCCTCGCCTTCCACAAATTCCAACACAAAAAAAGGGTAGGAGCCGAAAGACAAATTTTAGCCTTGCGGACTTAGTAGGCTTGTACCACCAATTTGCCAAATGTACGCTTAAATGCTCTTGAGCCAAGTTAAGACCAGAGACAGACCCGAGATACCCAAAATACGTCCAAACCGCCTTTGCGATATCACCTGACATGAACACATGTTGTAGCGTTTCAACAGTAGGCTCCACACAGCAAAAGCATTTAGATGGTAAGTGAATCGAAAATCAGGTTAAAATATCATCTAAAAGCAACCATCCCCGTAACAACCGCACCATAAAGAAGGTAATTTTTAGAGGGATGTACGGATGCCAAACCTGCCTGAACATGAAGGACGAGGGTTTAGCCTCCCGCACCTCTTGGAAGACCGAAGATAATGAGAAACTCCCAGAAGATGACCCCGTCCACACCATCTTGTGCACCGAAGAGGTACCGGGGATTGGCATGCCCACCACAGCCTAGACTAAATCAGGCGGAAGGACATGAGATAACAAACGGCTATCCCATGCCCTGCCCACAATAAAGTCGTGGAAGGACAAATGATCCTGCACCTCCGCTCAAAGCTATAATGCACTTGAACCCGTCCAGTTGTCATACTAGAAGTGGCAGAAGCCACTATAAGGTCTCCAAAGTATAAATAACTCCGCAAATCCCCTAATGTCCAACATGCGGTGCCACGTTGCTGAACTAGGAGATCTGAGGCCAACCTGACAAGGGTAAGTGTCATGACAATATTTGGCTCGCATGAACACAGCCCACAGTGAGAGATTCTGCCTAAAGGTCCACCACAACTTGCAGGAGAAAGCCCTGTAAGTGTCATCAGTCGACCGAAACCCAACGCCACTCTCCTCTGGGGGGAAACATAAATCTCTCCACCGAATCCAATGAAACCTCCTAAACTCTTCAGACGTCCCCCACAAGAAATTAGCACATACTCGGTCAATCATACGAAAGATACTTTTTGGCATTATCCCTGCAGCCAAAAGGTGAATGGAGACAAATGATTCAAAACTTCAGGGACCTTAACTATTCAATTCCAAAAAACGGAGGCAAAAAATGCAAAATCAGAACTATTGATTGATGGCAAAGTGATTTTGACCATTAGAATTTTTGAATTAAGGAGATCAAATTTGTTTTAGTCAAAACATTAACAACCCGTTTGGTACCTAGCCAAATATTAGGGTCGAAAACTGCATTTCTCCTTAAATAAATCATGGCCGGATGCAATTAGTTGTAATTTATAGTACTTCTTAGTTGTGGAAAATCTGAGAGCCGGATAAGTCAATACGTCAGGAAAAATTAATTAAAGCCTTTAGCACCATGAAAAGCTTGAGCATTACCCATAATTCGAACTTGGCTTAAACTAGACTAAATAACCACATAAGATTTGAAATTAGAAGCTACGGAATTCAGCTCATTACAAGTTCATCTGTGTTCGAATCAAAAAATAAACAAACCAAGGTTAAGATGCATTCGCAACTCCAAATTCTCTTTAGTCCGTGGGGCTTTAAGTCAGGAATAACAAGTCATCTGTATTCACATCGTACGTCTGACAAATCGACGTGAAAACAACTGCAATGAACCTTAGGGACTTGATTTGATGAAACTAGTGTTAGGGTGGTTATCTAAATTTAACCATTGGTGAAAGCCATCACCTATTAAACCCAAGATCTATATGGCGACTATTAAGAAATAATTAACTGTAAAATAGCGGAAGCGTACCTGAATCCATATTGATAAACTTGATGCTTTAATCCCTTGAGATTTGGGGTGGCCTTCCAGGTCAACAGGTATTCACCAATCCTTTTAGAGAGGCCTTTAGTTTCTCTCTGGTATCTTTCCTGACGATGGGATATCAGGGAAGAGGTATTTTGTGGTATTAGGAAATACGACAACTAAAACGATCCCTGTGACCTGGGGACCATAACCCTATTTATAGGTAACATTCCTGTTACCTTTGGAGCCCTATTTCAGCCCATCATTGAAATAGGAGCCCATAAGTTTCTACACATAAAAGGGCCAACATCCTATTAGATACATTAAACCCAAACTATATTTGATCACTTTAATTGGGTTTAACCTTAATTGACAGTTTGCAATACATAATTATTCACATATAAGTCCAATGTTGGATTAAGGATCCAACAATCTCCCACTTGGACTATATGTGTAACCTTATAATTATATTTTGCAATTAACCGTATGAGCTCAACTTTACTGTCATTATCACAATGTATCTGCAACCAATTCGGTCCATCAATTACACCAATATAGGATCAAAGCGGCCTTTGTTACAATTTCGTAACTCGACCCATCAATGGTCACATATATCAATGCAATTGAATGACATGAATTATGATGTGGATGTGTAGCATGAAAATTTCATGTAATGTGACCAAAACATGCCTATTTCCAACTGGTCCACCTTAAATTTTATGAGATCAAACCATACCAAAATTAGAGTGCAAATAAATCCAAACTTTATTTATGCATAAAATATCCTTAAATCCTTAATAACTGAAAAATATCATAAGAGCATTTAAAATAACAAACTCCCACAAAAATATACATCATTTAACACGACACCCATATGAGCAGTATGCTCATGAAACATTTTGGGTGGCAATCCCTTAGTAAGCGGATCCGCAACCATGGAGTTTGTCCCGATGTGCTCTATTGATAACTGTCCATTCTGCACTCTTTCTTTAACAGTCAGGAACTTGATATCTATATGTTTAGATTTGGTCGAGCTCCTATTGTTATTGGAATATAAGACTGCTGACTTATTGTCACAGAATAATTTGAGTGGTCTTTCAATGCCATCCACTACACGTAATCCTGTGACGAAATTTCGCAGCCAAATTCCCTGATTGGATGCCTCATAACAAGCTATAAACTCTGCAGCCATAGTGGAAGATGCTATGAGGGACTGTTTAGCACTCTTCCAGGATATGGCACCTCCAGTCAACAAGTAGACATAGCCTGACGTTGACTTCATAGTATCTTTGCATCCAGCATAATCGGAATCAGTATACCCAATGATCTCCAACTCATCTGACTTCCGATACGTGAGCATGTAGTCTTTTGTTTTCTGTAGATACCGTAAGACCCGTTTGGTTGCTTTCCAATGATCTAATCCAGGATTACTCAAATATCTACCCAACATTCCAGTAATGTATGCAATATCCGGACGCGTACATACTTGAGCATACATTAGACTCCCTACTGCTGAGGCATAAGGAATCTTTTGCATCTCTCTTTCCTCAAAAGCATTCTTGGGACACTGCTCAAGACTAAATTTGTCTCCTTTAGCCACAGGGGTGTCACCTGGTTTACAATTTTGCATGCCATACCTTTTAAGGACCTTTTCGATATAGCCCTTTTGTGATAGTTCTAAAATACCCCGAGAGCGATCACGGTGTATCTGTATGCCTAACACAAAAGATGCATCACCAAGATCTTTCATCTCAAAATTCTTAGTTAGAAATTTCTTGGTTTCATGCAATAGACCAATATCGTTGCTGGCAAGCAAAATGTCATCAACATACAATACCAGAAAAAAATATATTTGCTCCCACAGAACTTATGGTATATACAATCATCCACTAAATTCATCTCAAAAACCAAATGAGATGATCACCTGATGAAATTTGAAATACCATTGTCGAGACGCTTGTTTGAGCCCATAGATGGATTTTTTAAGTTTGCAAACCATATTCTTTGGATCTCCTGATACAAAGTTTTCTGGTTGCACCATATAAATCGTCTCATCAATGTTACCATTGAGAAACGCTGTCTTTACATCCATCTGATGTAACTCAAGATCAAAATGTGCCACTAATGCCATAATAACTCTAAAGGAGTCCTTTGAAGAGACTGGAGAGAAGGTTTCTTTATAGTCGATACCTTCTTTTTGTGTAAATCCCTTAGCGACAAGACGAGCTTTGAATCTTTCCACATTGCCTTTCGAATCCCTTTTGATTTTAAATATCCATTTACAACCAATGGGTTTCGCACCTTCTGGCAATGGGACAAGATCCCAAACATCATTGTCCTTCATGGATTTAATCTCCTCATTCATGGCATCGATCCACTTTTGAGAATTTGAACTTTCCATGGCTTGACGGAAGTTGATTGGATCATCTTCCATCAATCCAGAGTCATCCTCATGTTCTTGGAGAAAAACAATGTAATCATCTGGCACTGCACTTCTCCTTTCTCTAGTGGATCTTCTTAATGGCACTGGTTCTTGAAGAGGAAGAGTTTGTTCTTCTATAACAGTTTGCTCTTCGACATTGTCTTGATTTGTTATGCCATGATCAAGTTCAGGAATAGGGTCCTGAGCAAGAGCAATGACACCTGTGGGAATATTAATATATTCCTCTTTAAAGGCAATGTCTCTTACTGTATTTTCTCCCCCAAACTCGACATCCTCAAAGAACCGGGCATTTCCTGTCTCAAAAATTGATTTGGCTGTGGGATCATAAAACTTGTAACCTCTGGATCTTTCAGAATATCCAATAAAATAACAACTAATCGTTCTTGAATCCAGTTTCTTTTCATTTGGCCTGTAAGGCCTTGCCTCAGTTGGACACCCCCAAACATGCAGATGCTTTAAACTGGGCTTTTTCCCTGTCCAAAGCTCATAAGGGGTTTTGATAGTTGCTTTAGTTGGAACTCTGTTAAGAATATATGCTGCAGTCTTAAGTGCTTCTCCCCAGAGTGACTCTGGTAAGGTGGAATGACATATCATACTCCTTACCATGTCTTTAAGCGTTCTATTTCGTCTTTCAGCTACACCATTCATAGTGGGTGAACCCGGCATAGTGTACTGTGGAACGATACCGCATTCCTCTAGGTATTTAGCAAATGGTCCTGGACGTTGTTCACCTGAACCGTCATATCTACCATAGTACTCACCACCACGGTCAGATCTGACGCTTTTAATTCTTTTGTTGAGTTGATTCTCAACTTCGGCCTTAAAATTTTTTGAACACGTCCAGTGACTGTGACTTTTCAGAAATGAGATATATGTAGCCATATCTTGAAAAATCGTCTATGAACGTTATAAAATATTGTTGACCATTCCAAGCAGATGTAGGAAATGGTCCACAAATATCTGTATGTATAAGTTCTAAGACGTCTAAGGACCTATTGGCTTCAAATCTCCTTTTATTGGTTTGTTTCCCCTTTATACAGTTAATACAATCATTAAAATCTGTAAAATTCAAGGGGTCGAGAATTTCATTTGACACAAGTCTTTCCATTCTCCGTTTGGAGATATGTCCTAATCTCTTGTGCCATAATACAGCTGAATTCTCATTGGCTAATTTTCTTTTAACTCCTCTAGTACTCAAATGCAGAGATTCATTAAATGAGGTAATTGTGTCAATTAAATATAGATTATCGTAGTGCATTAAAGAACCAGAACCAACCAATTTTGAATCATGAAACAATTCAAATTTTCCATTTCCAAATGAACAAAAATAACCAAATTTGTCCAAAGCAGAAATAGAAATTAAATTCCGTCTAAAAGACGGTACAACAAATGTCTCATTGAGATCCAAATAAAATCCGGTCTTTAACAATAATCTAAAAACTCCAATTGCCTCAACTTGAACTGTTTTGCCATCGCCCACGTAGATATATCTTTCACTATCATTAGGCTTTCGGCAATTCAGGCAACCCTGCATAGACACACTGATGTGAGTTGTTGCACCAGAATCTAACCACCATGTGTGTCTAGGTACCGAAGTTAAATTAACCTCAGAACAAACCAAATTACTATATTTCATTGAAACAAGGCGTGTCAAGAGCGTACTAACTTCAGCCTTTTCGTTCTTGACAAACCTTTTTTCAATGTCCTGAAGGAACTCTTTAGCGGTTACAGTCGTTTCTGACATTGTTCCCCTAAATGCTTTTGGAACGGCCTTTTTAATGATCATCAGACACAAGCGATTTGATCTCTCCCACCTCTCATTATTTCTCTTTTCATCAGAGGTACTCTGATCTGTAAGAGGTGGGGGTGAATCATTCCTTAACGCAAGGTCGAGATCCATTACTCCAAGTACTATCAAGAGATTTTCTTTCCAGGACTTGAAATTTGTGCCATTCAACATAGGAATATTATTGATATTGGAAGTAATATTTGTAAGATCATTCGCAACTGAACAGAAAACATAACATAATTAAAACAAGCTCACATAAATCAAAACAATAATAAATTTAAATAATGGTAGTCCCATCTCAAGATACCGATATTCCATTAATATTTCGTCTTTGGACAAAAATATTAACTAGTGAGTGATATCTTGGTGCAGTAATAAATACTGATAATAATAACATGTCGAAAATAAATTTTCCTTTGGGCCAATTTATAAATCACATGTAAAATCCAAATAATTATCACGTATTTATTACCACAAGTGCACATGTAATTTTATTAAATATGGACCTTCCTTTGGGCCGATCAATATTCATAAAATTACAAGTACTCAACTAGTTATATTCTAAAATAAATTAATTTTCCTAATAGAGGTCACTTTGGTGGCATATTATGTCAATTAATTTATTCCAAAATATATATAATCATACCAATATTCAAATTTAAAATTATACAAATTAAACAAAATTTTGATTAAAGTCAACTTTAGTCAACTCCAATCAACCAATTAATTGGACCAAAACTTATTGGACCAAAGGTCCATATCCATAATTTGACCCAATTTACTATTCAAGCCCAAAAATTTTCTTGAAATCCATAAGTACTTTAAAAAACTACATATTTAATGGGCCACACATATGGATTTTATAGGGCTTAAATGTCCTATTTAACTTCATTAGGGTTCACTAAAATTAGAGAAACCCTAATTTTCTTAATATTATTTTTCAACCAAGAAAACAAGTCAAAGAGCCCAATTGTAAATAATTGAGCTTCAAAAGCATAATGGAAAAGTCACGGCAAAAGGGAAAATATTTTGGCTTTCTGTTTGAGGATAAATAAATAAATAAACTACTAGACAATCAATTGTGATCCCGAACCACGTGCCAATGATCAAATATAGCTGTGACTAATTTAGCTGCAGGCATCTAATAAGAACTACTCAACTAGAGCCAGGAAAATTTGCATCAGACTTCACTGGTGCCGAATAGTTTTGATAGCATGAATAAACAATTGAATCATACAACTAAAGCTGAACTACGGTGGGACCCTCTAAATTGAATCATACAATTAAGGCCACATGTATGCAAAAGCATTGTTGGAATGATTTGACCGAAGGCCATATTCAACTTACGTAAGCACCCATGAACATAAAAGCCACATAAAGACTTGTCAACCATGGAAGCGGAGCCCACGAATTCATTTTTTTTTTTTTTATTGCATATGAGTCAGAGTGGCGCCGTACAAACAGAAACATAATTTACCATAATTCTGAATTCATGTAGTGCGGCGGAAGCAACCAAAATCAGTCATATATATAGCGAAAACAGTGACTGGCGATCGAAAATTTAAACACACAACAGTCATGTATTTTATAGCATCAGTTCCGCAGCCAGTAGTCATGAAAACAAAACCAATAGTAATAAAACCATAAATTACCAAAACAAAATTACTTCCTAATAATCAACCATATGGGCTCTGATACCACTTGTTAGAGCGGTAATTTATATTAACCTTTGGTGAAAGCCATCACCTATTAAACCCAAAATCGATATGGCGACTATTAAGAAATAATCAATAGAAAAATTGCGGAAGCGTACCTGAATCCATATTCATAAACTTGATACTTGAATCGCTAGAGATTTGGGGTGGCCTTCCAAGTCAACAGGTATTCACCGATCCTTTGAGAGAGCCCTTTAGTTTCTCTCTGGTATCTTTCCTGACGATGGGATATCAGGGAAGGGGTATTTTGTGGTATTAGGAAATACGACAACTAAAACGATACCTGTGACCTGGGGACCATAACCCTATTTATAGGTAACATTCCTGTTACCTTTGGAGCCCTATTTCAGCCCATCATTGAAATAGGAGCCCATAAGTTTCTACACATAAAAGGGCCCACATCCTATTAGATACATTAAACCCAAACTATATTTGATCACTTTAATTGGGTTTAACCTTAATTGACAGTTTGCAATACATAATTATTCACATATAAGTCCAATGTTGGATTAAGGATCCAACAACTAGGTCTGGAAAGATATTTTTCTTGCTCTTTTCTCTTTTTTTAAGGAAAAAACCTTTAAAAAAAAGAAAAAGAATTTGTCCAATAGTTTGGTATTCGTTAAGAGGAGCATTAGGCATTGATTTTTTTTTTTTCAAAAAGTTATACCTAAAATTTATAAATGTAAGGGACTATAAATTAAAGCACGTGCACTTAAATAGTAAATCAAGTATATTATCGAGTGTCCATTAAACCTCTATGAAGGAAATACTTTCAAAAACTATTTGAGTAGCTAATATTCCCCATAATACTAAATCTTAATTGCATACGAGAATCAAAATAAAGAACCATGTATTTTTTTTTAAAAGCAATGTTTAGTTGACATGCAAAGAACTTGACCATAAGGCCAGTGGTAATATCTTGATTCTTTAATCTTAATACAATTGGATGAATGCAAATAATGGTCTTCCAACTAGATTCTTGCATGACATTCAAGAGTAAGATGCACCCAATATCGGAAGAAACATGAAGCCACCATATTCTTATACTTTTTGTTTGACGTTTAAAAACCAAGTTCCAATTTTTTTTTTTTTTTTACCAAAGTTCCTAGTAAACACTTAAATCTCTTCTGCAAACTAAGAAATTTTTCAGTCCAAGTAATTTGTATGTAAAACAACCACACTACATCATACTCTGTGCCCCTGGATAAATAATTTCATGGGCGGAACGCTTTAATTAAGAATGTTTACTTGTCAATTTGGAAACAAGAAAGTTTTTTTTTTTTTTAATCAATCGGTAACATCTATGCACCATTTCTATTCTAATCTATAGTAGGGGAGAGCCCAACTAGACAAAGAGAATTTGAGAGAGAGAAACCCATCTCTAGACCAGAGGATCCAACGGCTAAAATTTTATTTTTTGTTTTGTCTGGTGACTGACTCACCTAAAGTGATTTCATGAGAAAACCAGGATAGTTACTATGCACGATTTCAGTTTGTGAAGTTATAAGTCAAAGCCTCTCAAACTTTCCGGATTAACTCACCCTAAGCAATTCAAACCGGAAAGGGAAAGGGAAACTTTGCGCTGTGCTTAGGTTTCAAATAATTGTCTTTCGGCCGCTCATGCAGATTGAACTTTGATGGAAAAGGTACACGGGTCCGTTAAGTCTGCAAGACCAATAATCTTTGTTCATAAACAATTTAATTTCGTGATTCTTGCAAGAAGATGACAATGCAAATTTCAACTTAATCATTTTGGAAAGACAATTCAATCTAGACAAAGCATATTAAACACGGATCAGGGTACAAACGGTTGTCGATAACAATGATCCTGAACGGTATAACATTTTTTAATAAGTTATAATTTTATGTGAACTACTTGTAAAATTTTACAATAGAGATACAATCATTATGCATGAGAGTCGCATGTACAATAATGGAATATTATGCTTTTATTGCAAGGATGTACAAGTTATTTATTTAGAGTTACAAAATATTTAAAAAATATTACACCGTTCAGACAAGTAGATCTAACAATCGTTCCTCCCCGGTCCATTAAACACAAGAAGTTGCTAAGGTAGTCCAAAAAGGTGCTAGCCATTTCCTTTCAGCTTCATACTAGGATAAGCACACAGGACTTAGCAACAAAACAGATCCAGACAAAAATGAGTAGGTGGAAGAGCGGCAGAGGGTGCTCGATCTGTTGCCATACCATATTTCCTCCATATGCACGATTCCGCAGTTGGGTGCTCTGTTCATAAAGAAGGATCAAGGACTAGAAGAGACATTTTTGCATCAAAATAAATTCTGATTCCAGAAGTTGAGATATTGCCTCCCCTAGAATTTATCTAGAATAAAGAGAGAGTGTAGCTTTCGAACCAGAATTTATCTCCAATTGGCTCCGTTTGGATTAGCTGTTTTTTGGGGTGTTTTTAAAAAATTTTGCTCTAACAGAGTTTTTAGATTATATTTTGGGATACTTTTAGAAAATATTTTGGGATATTTAAGAATAAAATAGTTTCTATGATATATTTTGAGATATTTTTTAAAATTTTAAAAAAATTTAAACTAACTTTTAGATTACCTTTTAGAGTATTTTTTTAAAATTTTTATTATATTTGAAAAACTAGTTTTTGAAAAACAGTCCCAACTACAGCTGGATGCGTCTCAAATTATTTCAAATTAAAGACCAAACGACGACCTACAATGCCCTGCATTGACTACAATTGTTTGCATATAGTTAACTTCTTCTCTAGTTAGTTATCTTCTCTCCATTATCGAAAATTAAAATCCCATAAAAGATTCCAGCATGCTACCATCTCCAACTGGAACCGGAACTATATTACCAGTCATTGAAACTTTCCCCTCTTTAATTTCTATAAATAGGAAGCAGAAGTTTAGTGCAAAGTGCAATCAACACAACCTAATTTGAGAAAGGAAAGAGAGAAAATGGAGCTACACATCCTTCTTTTCTGTATCTCTCTTTTCCTATTCATTATGAAACCATTTTTCCACGGTTCTTCATCCAGGAAAACCCCACCAGGACCTAAAGGCCTTCCCATAATTGGTTCGCTTCTTGAGCTTGGACCTCGACCAAACCAATCACTAGCTGCCTTAGCCAAAATTCATGGCCCAATCATGACTCTGAAACTCGGTTCCATCACAACCATTGTAGCTTCTTCACCTGAAGCAGCCAAAGAAATCCTCCAAAAACAAGAACAAGTTTTCTCAGACAGAACTGTCCCTTGTGTGGTCACCGCTCAGCCTTACCATAAAACGTCTCTAGCATGGGCCCCCGGCGACCAGCGGTGGCGCAGTTACAGACGTATATGCGCCACTCAAATGTTCACCAACCAAAGATTAGACTTGCTTCAGCCTTTGAGGCACAAAAAAGTTGAAGATCTCATGTTGTACTTCAAAAAACATTCTGACTCGACAGCTCCAGTTGACATAGGTCGGGCTTCTTTTGCAACCGCGCTTAATGTAATATCCAGCACAATGTTTTCCATTGACATAGTGGATTTAGACTCTGAGAATGCTCAGGAGTTTAAGGATTTGATTCTGGGGATCACGCATAATGCTGGGAAGCCAAATTTGTCGGATTATTTTCCACTGATAAAACCGCTTGACTTGCAAGGAGTGAAACAAAATATTAGACCTTTTTATCAAAGGTTGAATGAAATATTTGATGACCTAATCTTTAAGAGATTGGAGGCCCGAAAATCTGGGGAGAGTAGAAAAGATGATTTCTTGGATGTGCTTCTTGATCAGTGCGAAGAAGAGGGGTCTGGATTTAATCATGAAACTATCAAGTCACTGAGTACAGTAAGTTCTCTTTCTGTTACACTAATTCATGGGATCAAATTAGTCAAACCATAAATTTACATGCCATTTCATGCTGAAAGGATTTTAATTTAGAATATTCTTGACTTTCTACCAAAAAAAAAAAAAAAAGAACATTGTTAAAGAGCAAAAGGAGTCGGAGAAAATTTAACTTCGACAGCCTTCTTATTTGGTATATGTTCTTTTCTGTTTCTAGTCTCTACACTCAAAAGGGATTATTAATCTATATAGAGAGGTCAGGAAGATTATGCATAACTAACCAACACGTACGACAGGGACTTGTTGGAGTTGTGATAGTCTATAAACTTAAATGTAGAATCAGCGAGTCATAATGCTTCTTAATTGAGTTTGAAAAAATTAAGGGTAAATTACATTTTACCCTCCTGTGGTTTTCGCAAAAACCACATAACCCCCTCATGATTTTAAAAGCTATACATAAATCCTCTGTGGTTTGGGTTGAAGTGTCAAATAGACGGAAACTACCTATCGTAACGATTTGTGGGCGAAATGTCCAAATTACCCTAATATAAATACAAAAAAGGCAACAACGAACACGGCCGGGGCTTCCCTTTCCTTTCATTACTTCTTTCTTCACAACGAAAGGAACCGCGTCCGCAACAGTCAAAGTGGTGGAAGGCCCACCAGAGTCAAAGGGAGAGCTTTCTGCACCTCTCTTCAAGAGATAGGATTCCGGTTTCTGCATCTTTCTTTCTCCCATGCTTTTCCGTTGGTCAACTACCAAAAAAAGCCATTTCTGAAACAAGAGCTCTAGTCATGGTTTCATGCTGTATGGGAGCTGCTGATTGTCCCTGTCTAGGCCCCCACCAGTGATTCCATACTGCCCTTCTCCATTGTTACCTTCGCTGCCATGACCAGTACTACTGCTGCCATATCTTAAGCCAGGGCCCCTGCACCAGCCCCTGCCGTAGCCATAGCTGCTGTCCCAACTCCCTTGCCTGCTGCTTGCACCAGGACCATAGCTACCACCATTCCATCCATCACCATTACCGCCGCCATTTTGACCATATTTACTGCCTGGACCACCACCTCCACCCGATCCGACCCACCACCATTACCACCTACAGAGCCAAATCCACTGCCGTCATTGCTGCCTCCGCTTCCAGCCCCATAACCACCACCATTACCATCAACAGAGCCATATCCATTGCCGTCATTGAAAGAGATAAGGAGCACAGATCTAGGCTTTATTGGATCCGTTAAAGTGGTCAAGGGTAATATGGGAACGTTTCTTACTGTTACCAGTAGTACAAGCGCGTGTAAGACACGAATCGTCACGATGTATGTTTTCCGTTTATTTGACACTTTAACCCAAATTACAGAGGGTTTATGTATAGCTTTTACAATCATAGGGGGGTTATGTGGTTTTTGCCAAAACCACAAGGGGGTAAAATGTAATTTGCCCAAAAATTAATGTAGATCAGGACGTAGAGTTTTAATAATAAACGTATAGTATGACGAGTCATAGTACTTCTTAATATTATCTGACAACTGATGGTAGTCGATTGGTAGTCCTCAACTCCTCATTATTAATTCTTCAAGAAATTGATCCTTTATAATTCTTCCCCACCGTACTCGAGATTCCAAATTTGCATTTAGCTAGTATAGCTTATATCATCATTGCTATGACATTGATCTAATATGATAGACTTTTTTTTATTGCTGGAAGTGACACCAATGCAATATCAGTAGAATGGGCAATGGCTGAATCTTCGCAAACCTGAAGCATGCAAAAAGCAGAGATGAAATAAATTCAAAAAATTGGTTTTAAAAGGTTAGTTAAGGATTCAGACATTGATCAACTTCCATATCTTCAAGCTGTGGTGAAAGAGACCATGAAGACTCCATCCCCCTACTCCTCTGTTAATACCATACAAAGCTAACAAGGATACTCAAGTATTTGGCTTCAACGTACCTAAAGACAGCCAAGTTTAGTGAATGCATGGGCCATTGGAAGAGATCGAGTTATTGGGAAAAATCCCGCTTCATTTCTCCTGAGAGATTTTTAGGGTCCTGTTTGGATTTAAAGGGAGGGATTTCGAGTAACATACCATTTGGTGCTGGCAGAAAGAATTTGTCCTGGATTCCACTGGCTATCCAGGATGGTTAGTCTGATGTTGGCTTCGTGTATTCAAGCATTTTAGGTGGAGATTGCCTGAAGGAATAGCTCCAGAGAAATTGGACATGGAAGAGCAGTTTGGTTTAACCTTGAGAAAAGCCGTTCCACTTTTGCGTTATCCCCATACTTGAAGAAAAACAAAAATTTTAGAACTATGGTATATCGGCAAGAATAAAGGGGTATATATGTTTCACATTGTTCTGCCCTTTTGGTCAAAAAATGCTGTAGTAGTACTATATATCAAGTATCTACTGGTGTAGCAGGTTTATCTTTGTATTTGCCTACCGTGATCTTCGTCAAGAATGTTTGTTGTGTTTGTTTTATGGGGGATAACCCCTTGTAAGACTTTTGTTGTTAATCAGAAAAAGTTTCTGGGAAAAGAGAAAGTATCAAATTTAAGCTGTAATATCGTTTGTACTTGAAATACATAGTCTAAGATTATTGTCTTAAAAACAAAAATGGGCGTCTTAGCCAAAACTATTTTCCACCGACCCTGTTTATTATGAGGCTTCGCATTATCAAAAGATGGTAGCAAAAATAATTTAATGCAGGTAAACCACCTAAAAGTAACTTGAATCTGCTCCATGTCTGAGCTGTCAATTCACTAAGTTTAAACAGTGTTTTAAAACTCGGGTTGAATCGGTCGGTTTGACAGGTTGGACAGTGAACCGGTCATGGTTCCATCCAATTCATACTTTGAATTAATTGAATTTAAGAGCTGAAGAGAACCGCGTGAACCGTTCAAACTGGAATGAATCGTTGAACCGGCAATTTTTTTGTTTTTGTTTATTAAACTGAAAAAAAAGAATAGGTTCTTATTAACTCCAAAAACTAGTCACTAAGTGTCACATTCACTGACTTTTTTTTCATTTTTTGTCGCTTGTCAAGTTTACATCTCTACTTTCTAATTTCCCAACTTCATCCAGGCTCCAAGTTTCTTTTTTCTTTTAACAAAGTTGCAATCCTTAATTTCCAAAGCCATGATTAAAGTTTAAATTCACAGTGTCTAGTTGTTAAAGACATGAATTTTATTTAATTTCAGAATATTGTAGTATTATTAGGTAGGATTTAATATTATATTTTGGTAGATAAAATTGAGATAAAATTTATTTGTATGAACTTATAATTTAAAAAATTTATTTGTGAAAGTCCAAGTTCTTTAAAAATATTAAATTTTTTATCAAATAAAATTTTAAATTAGTCCATTGAATATCTTATTCTATGCATATATATATATTTTTATATAACATATTTTTTTAAAAAAAAAATCTTTGAACCGGAGTTGAACCGCGACCCGAACACCTCGCCGGTTCAATTAACGGTCCAAATTTGAAATCATTGATTTTAAACACTTATCTCCTCTAATTGACATTTTCTTGGCGATGGTCACCTATGAAGAAAACAAAGATCACTTATTTTTCCAACTCCCGAAGAATTGTTGAAGTTGAACAAACCTCTCGCGGTAATGGGAGTAAGCACAACTACTTTATTCTGCGGGATCCATAAGGAAAAATTGGTGAGAATGCAGTCTAATCCAAGTAGATTTGGCTCTAAGAGCAATTTGGGATACAAATATCGTTTCTGCTGACCTGAATATAAGCTAGCAGCAAATTGAATCACATTTGAAGCCTATTCAAATTAAGGAAGGCTAAATGTTGAAATAGAGAGACTGAAGGACGCAAGCGAGACAGAGAAACGGTGAAGAGGAGTATAGAGTATAGCAAAAATAATTTGTAAGTGAGAGATATGATTGATCTAAGAACTTCCTCTTCACAAGTCACTCTCTTTCTGAATTGGACGACAAAAATTGTGAGTAAAGATTTTTACTAGTGAAATCTTAAAGCATTTTTACTGGTGAGTTTGGGCAATGAGTTTTAGTTTCTCAACAGGTATAAATTCCACGCAAAAAAGAGAAATTCGTCTGACCATCACGTAAACTCCAATGTAGATAATCTTATAGACTCAGTAGAATCAACTTGCATAGTGCTCAAAATCCTAGACATCAAGAATGGATGAAAAAGGATGAAAAAAGAATGGATGAAAAAAAAAAAGAATGGATGAAAAAGGGACAAGAATTAATACAACTGTAGTATCTTGTGAATAAGATATAATTATTTATTAACCACTTGTATAATTTCATAATAAAGACACAATTGTTATGTATGGAGTTTACATAAACAACAACCTAATATTACACAACTGTTGTAATTTGTTCAAAAGTTATTTTATTCTTCAACAACAATAATACTAGCAATAGTTCAGTCCATTTCCCGACAAGGGATAGGGAAGTTTTGACCTTCATCCTCAATATTTTTAGCCGCAAGCCACTTAAAGCAGGCTGTTGACAGGTTCCTTACATTCACTTCGTGGTTTTCAAACCAATACCGTACTATATTTTATATATTCTGAAACTAGACTGCCTCCAAGAAACATAGAGACGAAATTGACAGGACAAGCTACTTATTCTATCTAATCAATTCTAGAATAGTTAAATCAGCTAATAAACAATTTTTCTTAGCTGCAGGCTTGCAGCATGGACGGCGCCCCGCATTCCATATACAAAAATTCATGAGTGTTTCGGCTCCATTTATCAACGCCCAGAAAACGATTCGAACATGCTACCAAAACTTTCTTTTTCTTCATAAAGAAGATCATTATATTAATTGGTGAATACTTTCTGGACACAGCCGTTTGTCTTATGATGCACTATTAATCTAGCAGCGCAAGACGTTATAAGAAATGCGACGAAATTTATAATGGCTTGATCATAGCTGAAATGTTATTGGTTCAATCTGGAGATTTTCATGTCGTTGAAGTTAACGATCGATGAAGTAACTATGATGTTTTTGGTTCCTGCCAGGGTGAAATGGGGTAAATTGAGATGATCGTAGTAAGGCAGAATTGGCTCGATGACTGAAGGAAACAATTGTCTGACTGACTTTTATGAAAGATAAGTAATTAAAATTGTCACAGAAGTGGTTTTCCACTAGTTTGAGGTGTTTCTTATTACAAGCTCTAAAAATTGAGAGAGTCCAGCTCGCCTTCTACAAATAGCATTCAAAAACTCTCTTCTCCTCCCCTTCAATTCGTTGAAAACAAAAAGGAAAAAAATTATTTGCAATGCGGTGGACCCAAGGAGGTCAATGGAAAACTCGGAGGTGACTGAACAGCCACCAAACTAGATAAATGCCTTTGCACCTGCTGATAAATTTTTTTAGGAAATCTTAGAGAAAAATGTAAGTCAAGGGATTTGATCATTTATCCACCCAAGGAAACCTTTAAGCCTCTCTACTACTCCAGAGGTAGTTGATTAAAAAAAATGGAAATTAGTATTCGGGCAAAGCATATGATACACAGGAAGTTGCTATCATTGTCCCAAGAAAGTTGCTATAACTAGTTCCTTTCATCCTGGCAGTAAGGTAAGCACGGGACTCAGCAAACAGAACGGCCAGCCACAGAAAGACAAACATACACAACAAAAATGAGTTAGGTGGAATAGATACATTCTTGCAACTTAAACAAATTCCATCCAGATTCAGGAATCCATTTGGATGCTTTGGAGATACTCTTGCAACTTAAACAAGTCCTGTTTCCAGATGTTGGAATATTGCTTCCATCATAATACATAGAATCCTTTTAAAAACAGATGAAATACTATAGTAGCTAATTAATGGAATACTATAGAGAATCAAATTAAATCATTTGGTCAGTGAAACTTCTATAAATCGGGGGCTCTAGTCTGCTACTGTCTTACCTATATAGAAATTTATCATCAGCACGTTGTGTCCGATGATTGTAATTCTTATAATATTTAGTATGCAATTACTAAAGTATTGTACATCTTATAACATTAATTTAGTATACACAAATTGTAGCAAATGAAATATGCAAAACTCAATTGTACAACGAGATATATAAACCCACACAAAACATATAAGAGATACAATATTTGTATACAATCACTCCCGCCTCTATTCCAATGAACAGGCTCACATCTCATTATCTTTTTTGGGTATTATCAGTAGATACGCGTAATGAAACTCCATTTTAAACTCGGCAAGCTTTTGAATTTTATATATTGAACTCGAACTCGTAAACCAGTTTGAACTGCTCAAACGCGAGTTTAAACTTAAATTTTAATAAATCTGAACTTGTAAGTTGAACTTAAATTTTGACCGAGTAAACTTGTAAGTTATTCGATTAAATTCG
The DNA here is from genome assembly GCF_003713205.1 of Coffea eugenioides. Lineage (NCBI taxonomy): Eukaryota > Viridiplantae > Streptophyta > Magnoliopsida > Gentianales > Rubiaceae > Coffea > Coffea eugenioides. The sequence goes on along the minus strand of NC_040042.1, from coordinate 8,075,745 downwards.
ATTCATTTGCATCCTTAAGATAGTAGGTATCTATATGTATTAGAGGGTAGGTTTTTGATGACGAGTCTCTACAAGCGTCAGAAATCTAAATTCCTTTTTATTACAATAATAGATTTATTTTAATTCATTAATTATTATCGCTTCTCCTTATCCCTTCTCACTTTTCAATTTACGTGACTCACCAACCCACAAAATAAAAAAAAATCAAATTTTAACTAACGGATAATAACAACCCTTACAAAATCACATCTGCAAATCCCAAATTTACCACTACATGTACCACACAACTAATTTGTTGATTGGTGAAGAGGTCATGATCATTTGTTCCCTAGGGATGAGTTAAAAACGGGGAAGCCTTCTTACGGCTTTTTCTGTCAATCATCGTACTTGACCTCTACGGCTCGAGAAGGTTTCGATTTTAATGCCTGCATATATGATGGTGAGTAAATTTAACAGGATTTTTTTGTTAGATAATTAATAGGGACATGATTCATCATTTTCATGTATTTTCCCTCACTGTTTCTTGCTTGCATGGATGGGACTGGGATATCAGCTGAGATAGAATGATTGTTTATGCAACGCACTCTCCTGCGTATGGTTGTGAAATAAAATGTTCTCAAGTATCCCCTATTGGAACGTGTGGCAAAGTCAATACGAGCCTTCTCAATTTCATATAATTTAAACCATTGCTTGCACTTCAGAATTACTTTGATGTCTCAATTGCTAGTTAATTTTACTTACATTATTAGGGTAAATATTTATTATTTTACTTACGTTATTTGTGTAAATATTTATAATTCTCTTTTATACATGTGATGTGTAACTACATTCACGTCCAGTATCAGCGTAATAAAAATTAATCCGTACTGTTAATCAGTCAGTGTCATAAAGTACAAAACTCCGTCTAAGGAGTCAACTCCTTGTGCAAATTAGGTGTGAATATTTAAAACGTTGAAAGATAGCTTAAAATTCCCCAAGTGTTTAAAGTTACTACCCAATACGAACTGCTTCAGCTATGCAACGAAGACTCTAGTAACTTTCTCAAGTGACAAAAGCACTTACAATTCGTATCATTCTTTTATTCTCTTTGATTGTTGGAAAATTTTTGGGATTTAAATTCATCCAAATTTCAAGAAGCATGTGAGCTAAAATCATGCCTACCACATATTTGAGAAAATGCCCAAGTGATGCTACACAGGCAAGAACAGTAAAGGAGTTCCACTCTTTCGGGTTTCCTTTTTTAGAAGTTTAAGGTTTCTGAGCTTTTCAGTTCATGGCAGCCGTGGCTGCCCCCCCACCTCTGGGTGGGGGTCTTTCCTCGTCCCCTACGTTTAGGAAGAAGTCTTTCTCTGCTCTGTTTGAGAACCAGTCATCAGCGGAGGCAGTACAAGTCCAGGCGTCGCTGTCCACGCATCAAGGGGAGCCTGCGGTGGTGTTTAACACGGCAGACATAGCAGCTGTTGAATCTCCTTTTCATTTCACGCTGGTGGGGAAATTTTCCAGAGGCCGTCCATTGCTGCCAGACTTGCGTAAGTTCTTCTTTTCTCTTGACTTGAAGGACTCCGTCTCCGTGGGTTTGCTAGATTCCAGACATGTTTTGTTGAAGTTTAATGGTGAGGCAGATTTCCTTCGCGTTTGGTCTAGAAATTTGTGATATGTGTGTGGGTGCCCTATGAGGGTTTTCAAGTGGACTTCTAAGTTTCATGTGGACAGAGAATCGTCCCTAGTTCCTGTCTGGTTTAAATTACCCAAGCTGCCAATTCATCTGTTTGCTAAACCGTGTCTGTTTCATATTGCATCTTGTTTGGGGACTCCATTGTTTGTTGATGCGGCTACCTCCTCTTTTACTCGTCCAAACGTGGCGCGGGTGTGTGTCGAGTTGGACTTGTTGAAGTCGTTTCTGTCGAGGATATGGGTAGATATGGGGGATGGGGATGGTTTCTGGCAGGCACTTATACCCGAGAAACTGCCCAGTTACTGCAGCCATTGTTACCGTCAAGGGCATGAAGAAGATTACTGTCATGTGAAACATCCAGAGCTGCGCTTACCCAACGTGCCGTCTCAGCCGAAATCTGATTTGGTTACAAAGGTGTTGAACGATGTGGGCTTGCTGTCCTTTCCTCCTCAGGGCAACAATCTGGGTTCGGAGATTGGAGGACGAGAGGAGATGACTGGTGTGGTTGTTGAGAGGGTGGAAGTGGGTGTGGTGCAGACTGAAGTTGGGAGGCAATTCGAGAATCTGGAGGGTGATGCCCAGACTGAGGTGGGGGGACAATTCGAGGGTCTGGAGATTGCTGCCGAGGGTGAGCTTCAGAATGCTCAGATATCATGCCAACAGCTTGGGTCTGCTGCTGCGATGGAGAAAATGCGGGATGCCCCAGGCATGGGTGACATGCTGGCTTCACCGCAACATCCCCATCAGCCTGGATTTTCTGATGCTGCGCTGGTGGAGAAGGCGATTGTTTCCGCCGCAGGTTCTATCATTCACAAGTTGGCTGATCAAGTGATCCAGGAGCCCGAAGAGGTGCTCATGGAGGAGGACAAGGCAGCAGTGGACTATGCGAGTGGTAATGGTGGGCTAGAGACGCCAATCCTGGTGGAACAGGTTTGGGTAGAGGTGGAGGATCAACAGGGTGCTATGGTTGAGAATTTTAACCTGTCACCTCGCAAGGGCAACACTGTTACGGAGTCTGCCTTGGGTGCTTCACAGACGGGGTTGGATGGGTTCAGGGACCCGAAAGATTGGCATACAGTTGTGGGTCGTCGCTCCAGGAAGAAAGGTGTTTCACCCCCTCTTACTTTTTACGACCACGATCATGATTAAGGCTCTCTTCTGGAATGCTAGAGGAGTGGATAATTCTCTTACCATAGCTTGATTGAGGAAGCTGAAGCGGATGCATAAGCTCTCCTTGTTAGCATTATGCAAGCCAAAGGCCGGTTGTGAACGTCTTGATTTTATTCGGCAATGGCTAGGTTTTCCTCAGGCAGTCTCCAATAAGGAGAGCAGGATTTGGGTGTTGTTTGGTCATGACTTTAGGTGTGACTTGTTGGCTGCTTCATATCAATTCTTGGCATTGGAAGTGACACACTCTTCCTTTCGGTGGTCCTTTGTTGCGATTTTTGTTCATGCGTCGTGTGTTACCCACGACCGTAAATTGCTCTGACAACAATTGGTAGGGGTATGTCCACAAGGGAGGCCGGCTATTGTTTTAGGAGATTTTAATGTTATTACTGGCGCGAATGAAAAGAAAAGGGGTCGCCCGTTTTGCGCTAAGGAGTTGGAGTCATTCCTGGATTTTATTGAGAATGCTGAATTGACAGATTTGGGGTTCACTAGGTCTTAGTTTACCTGGTGTAACAATCGTTGGGGCAGAGCCAGAGTTTGGAAACGTCTGGATAGGGTGCTCGTAAACCAGCAATGGTTGAGTTTAGAGGTGAACACATCGGTGGCTCACTTGAATAGGGTTGCCTCGGATCACTCCCCTCTATTAGTTTCTTGCTCTGTGACAGCGGGAAGGGCACCTACAAGCTTTAGATTCCTAGATGTTTGGAGATCGCATGCTGAGTCTCAAAGTATGGTTAGACAAGCGTGGGAAGTGGAATGTGAGGGGCGACCCATTAAGATCCTATTCATGAAGTTAAAGGCGGTGAAACAGGCATTGCGCAGATGGAATAAGGAGGTTTTGGAAATATATTTGACCGTGTCAGGGAACACGAGGAAAAGGTCTTGGCACTGGAATGTTCCTTGGAGGAGGGGTAATCTGAGGAGGGGCAACTTTAGCTTACTCAGGCCCAAGATGAGCTTAAGGAGTCTCTGCTGCGAGAGGCAGCCTACTGGCTTCAAAAGGCATGCCTTCGATGGCTTCGAGAGGGGGATGCCAACTCCAAGTTTTTCCATGTACAGGTAAAGCAGCGGAGGGCTCGTACATTTATACATCGAATGAAGGACAGCAATAGGGTTTGGACGGAAGAGGCTGGTAGGATTCATGATATGGCAACTGCTTTCTTTGAGGACATGTTGTCATAGCCTGGCCAGGTGCAGGTGGACCTCTCACTGTTAAGTGTGATCCCTTCGATTGTTTCTGAGCAGGATAACCTGGCACTTCAACGGTTCCCCACGGAGGAGGAGTAAAGACAGTTATTTTCCAGATGGATGGTGACAGTAGTTCGAGTTCAGATGGTTTTAAGGGGTCTTTTTCACGTTATGTTAGGAGATAGTGAAGGTGAATGTCTTCCGAGCGGTTTGTGATTTTTTTACAAGAGTAGAGCTGCCTTGGGGATATACATCTACGTGGTTGGTCCTGATCCCCAAGATTCCTGGAGCGTCCTCTTTCTCAGATTTTCATCTAATCAGCCTGTGTAACTTTGTCAACAAGATCATATCCAAGCTGTTGGCGAGGCGATTGGAAAGCGTGTTGCCGAAAATAATATCGTCGCAGCAGAGTGGCTTTGTAAAGGGTCAACAAATCTCGGATAATATTTTGCTGGCATTAGAGATGTGTTCAACTCTAGGGAAGAAGGTGTGGGGCTCCAATATTGCTCTCAAACTGGACATGGCTAAAGCGTATGATCGGGTATCCTAAAATTTTTTGATCCAGGTCATGAGACGGTTTGGTTTTGGGGAGCAATGGCTTGACATGGTTTGGAGACTGATTTCGTCGTGTCATTTTTCGGTTTTGGTTAATGGGATGCCATGTAGATTTTTTCGGTCTTCTCGGGGTTTACGTCAAGGGGACCCGTTATCACCGATTTTATTTATCATTGCGGCGGAGGTGTTGTCTAGGCGCTTGAATGACTTACCGGGTGATTCGAGATTTGTCCCGTTCTTTGTGATGCGGGACTCTTCGGCGCTGACACATCTTGCCTATGCTGATGACATTATCATCTTCTGCAAACGTTCCCTGGGGTGTGTCATGCAGGTGTTAGAGGGTTACCAGGAGATATCAGGGCAACTGGTGAACGCGGTGAAGAATTGTTTCTTGGTTGACAAGAAAACTTTGATGCCTCGTAGGAGGGTGATTGCGCAAGTCATTGGGTTCTCCCCTAAAAGTTTGCCAGTGACTTATTTGGGATGCCCATTATTTGGGGGGAGAAGAGTGAAAGCCTTATTCGCTGATTTACTGAATAAAGTCTCTCAACGGATTGCTTTCTATCATGGTCAATGGTTATCAATGAGTGCTCGGGTTTTACTTATCAAGCATGTACTGTCGTCCATGCCGATTCATATTGTGACAGTCTTGGAGCCCTCAAGAGGGGTTGTCTTCGACCTAGAGCGGATGTTTGCGAGGTTCTTTTGGGGAGAGTTGGAGTTTGGCGCTAAGCGGCACTGGGCGAAATGGGAGAAATTATGCTTTCCGGTGGAGGAAGGCGGGGTCAATTTTCGATCCCTTCAGGCGATCGTTGAAGCATTCTCCTGTAAACTATGGTGGATGTTTAGACGTGGCCAATCTCTCTGGGCACAATTCATAAAGGCCAAGTATTTTGGGTCCCTGCATCCGAATCAAGGCCCTGTCTCTGCTCAGTTGTCTGCTAGTTGCAAACGTATGATTCGGGTCCGCTCAACCATGAAGCATTGGTTGAAGTGGGATCTCTCGAGGGGGGAGGTGGCTTTTTGGTGGGATAACTGGAGTGGGCTGGGCCCTTTGGCATGGAGATATCCAGAGTTGGCGTCAGATGCGAAGGTTTCGAAGTTTTTATGTGAAGGGCGATGGGACTATCCGGTTTTGGCATCGCTGCCCTCTGTAATAGGGGAGGCAGCTCAGGGATCCTTTTTCTGTTTTGGTTCGGACCCGGACAACCTAGTTTGGTTATTGGATCCCTCGGGAGTTTTCTCTGCGAGGTCTACACATCAGCTTGTTCACCCAGCTAGGGCTCGTTCATGGGCATTTTCCTACATTTGGCATTTCTCCATCCCACGAAAATTGTTTTTTTTCATGTGGTGCTTACTGAATATCCAACTGCCGATGGACGACGTGCTCAAAAAATTTCAGATTCATGGTCCTTCTAAATGTCACTGCTGTGTGTCAACTCAGTTAGAGTCGCTGGAACATGTGTTCTCTACTAGCCAATTGGCCAATGAGACATGGCCGTTCTTTGAGCGATCTCTAGGATTTTCTACACCATCTCTCACGGTTAGATCTAGCTGCTATAAATGGTGGTTACTCCCCGTGAAAGGGAAGGTGTTACGCTGCTTAACTCGAATTCTTCCACTTCTGATTCTATGGTTTCTATGGAGGGTTAGGAATATGTCCAGTTCGAGGGTCACAAGCTATCCGACTCTCAGGTTCGGACCCTCATCATTAATGAATTGCGAATGTTAATCCGAGTTCATTTTTCGGGTATTGTGGTTTTGCCTTGCAAATGGGAGGGACTTCTGGAGGTTTTGACTGCAGCCCGGAGGGTCTTAACAGCGAAGGTGGTTAGGTGGACCTTCCCTGCGGAAGGTTATTTAAAGTTAAACACTGATAGCTGTGCTATGGTTCGTGGTAGCAGAGGCGATGGGATGATTAGGGACTCGTGTGGGAAGCTTATTGTAGCATTTACGGACTCCTTTGGCTATCTGGACTCTTTGCAGGCGGAGACGCGTGCCCTCCTATTAGGGCTTCACTTAGGGCTCCAGGTAGGGATTTCCTATCTAATCGTTGAATCTGACTCCCTGGTTTTGATTAACTGTTTAAGGGGGGATGGGGGGTCCCAACTGCTATTCGACCAGTTGTTCGCGCTATTCGGCTGGTTACGTCAGGTTGTCACCAAATCAATCATTGCTTCCGGGAGGGAAACGCAGTTGCAGATTCGCTAATAGCATACGGTGCTGCGTCTGGCTCTCGCTCAATGTTCACTGTGGCCTCGCAGTTGCCTCCTCGTACTAGGAGGCTTTTGTCTTTAGATATGCAGAATTTTTGTAATTTTCGATTTTCTTTTAGGAGGTAAGGCTTGAGCCTTCCTCTTGGCTTTGTATTCTGGCTTCGATTAATTAATAAAAACAAGACAGTATTTTATTTAAAAAAAAAAGTGTTTGAAGTTAGATCAGCACTCCCAAAAATATTTGACTTGAAAGCAGTGTTACTGAGTCATGCTGCCATCCGAATATAAACATAAAATGGGAGAGGAATTAAGGCCCAAACTTATTAAGCATTGATTCTAAACAGCTTTTATACAGGGAAGAAGAACAAGGGATGGGGAGGAAAGCAGCATTAGTTATGGCATTCAATCGGCTGTGGATTGTCATTATTTTCTATTTATTTCAGATTTCAACTGCTCGAAAATTGTTGTCAAAACGCCCGGCGAGTGAGTAGATTTCTTTTTGTTTTTTTTTTTTTTGCCTTTCTTTTTGAATCTCCGATGTATTCCTTTTCTTTTGATCAGAAATGAAAAGATTAAATTTCTTCACCACAGGCACGTAGGGCTGTAAACAAATCGACTTCAAGCTGGTCAAATCGAATTCGATCTCGAGTTCGAGATAAAAAATATTAAACTTGTTAGTTTGCGAGCCGACTCATGAGTTCGAGTGTATTATGGGAAATTACATATATCTCTAATATATTAATAATAAAATTACATATATCCCTAATATTTTATTATGAAAAAATTTTCAAATTGGTCCCTAACATTTTTCAAAAAAAAATTTTAGTCCTTAACATTTAAAATCAGACAGAATTGTCCTAACATTTAATTTATGATCCATTTTGATTCTAATACTCGTATTTGCTCATTTCTCCGACCAAAAATAGCACGCCTATCTCATGTGGGCATATTTTCAAGGGCAAAACCGGAAACACACTTCATTTCCGGTTGAAAAAAGCCATCTTTCCTTCATATTTGCCCACGTGATGGAGGAAGAATATAGGTTTCCACCAGTTGAAAAGTCCACAAGCTTCCTTCATATTTTCGGTTGAAAAAAGCTTCCGAGGCTATGTAATGGAGGAAGAATAGCAAGAAAATGCGAAGAAGAAACTGACAAATTGGTTAGTAAAATGGATCCGAACAACGAGCGATGTCTTTATGGAAAGGAACCCATTACTGTGACTTCTTGGAAACCTGCAAATCCAGGGAGAAGATTCTATGGTTGTCCAAATTATGGAGTAAGCTTTCTAAACATTTTAGGTCAGTATGGGTTTGGGGTTTAAGGTTAAAGTTTGGTCTTGATATGCTATTTTCTTCATGCATTTTAGGTAACTCGTGCTTCTGGCTACTTCAAGTGGTATGACTCGCCAATGTGTAGTAGATTTGTGTCAATAATACTTGGTTTATTAAGAGCAATCAACCAACTGGAAGCTGATCAAGAACGGAAAATCCGAAGAGAGAAATTGCTTTGGACTGGTTTGGTTGCCTCTTGGATGTGCACTTTGCTGCTGTTAATGAACTGAAGCTGAACTAAAATTGGAAGATAGTTGTTGGTAGGTCTAATATGTTGTTTTAGTTATGATATATGTCATTATGGAAGACTGAATCCGAGAGTATGTAGCACTATCCAAAATGAAAAAGGCTTTTTGTACTTGCTGCACTTTTATTAATGGTTGTGTAATAGGAACTACTGAACTTTTGTTAATTATTGTGTAATAGGAAAGGCTCATGTTTGTACCATTTTACAATTATGAATGCAAAGTTGCTTTTTAGTCAATTGATTGTCGGAAAGAGAAATTTGCTAATGTAAAAGAAAGATGATGAATAGCCATGTCTCTCAACATTGAATTTAAAGACAATAAGCTGCAGAATTTTATAAAAAATGTTTGAAGCAGCCAAGATACTCTTTACAGCAGTACCAAAAACTAACAGCTAACACAAGAACCATAACAGTACAAAAGTCCTAGCTAAAGTCCTAATACATGAACTATAATATCCCAAAAGCAAAATAAAACATAAAAGTTGTAGCTAAAGCCACCAAAAGATGCTTAAACAAGGCACCGGCACTTAGTAACATTTGAAGGATACACCAACTTCAATTTTCCTTTTGCTTTCCATTAATCTTTGAGGATTCATATGCTTGCCCTCGAGAAAACTCTGCAACAGTGGAAGTACACCTGCCTTTGGTGTGACCATATTGGTGGCAAATAGAGCACTTGTACTTTCCAATATTTTCCACCTTGACAATTTTAACGAAGGTTTGTTAGACAACGTAAAGGTAAAATATGAAAGTAGACAAGCGAAAGATGTTTATGATACTCACTGAAATACTTGTAGCAGTAGAATAGTTTGATGTAGATTGTTGATTTTGCAATTGTGCATCTTCCATGACATACTCAGACATCTGAGTATTTGACTTGGGAACTGGATGTGTAGGTCTAACAAATCCATGTGAATCAGTCTTAGCAGAGGCATTTTGTGTCTGGCTTGGACACTTCCTACTATTATGGCCAGTCTTGTTACATTTTTTACACTTATACACCATCTACCCAATTTTAGACAGTTTTTGTTACTGCTTATTTTGCTTTTTACCTTATGCTGGTTCATCTGGCTCCCTTCTTCTAGCCTTTTGTGGTTTACCAGGAAGCTTTATATTCTCAGGAGGTAGCACGGGTGGCATGTCAGAATTTTTCCACATTTGTTCAATATTCATTGGACTTATCATGGGTTCATATGCCCTCATGTAAGTTTCTTTGGAGTAGCAATCATGCATAAACTTCTTGGATTCCTCTCCAGTGTCACAAATTGCAGCAATGGCATGCGCACAAGGATTGCCATTTAGATCCCACTTTCTACAACTACAACATCTACTAATAAGGTCTACAGTATACCTATCACCATACATGCACCTAACTTCAAATTTTCAGTCCTTGGAATAGCTGGAAATCAGTCATTTGCAGCAAGCTTATTTTTCTTCAACCTTTTCAGAATTTTAGGACATATCTCCCCAGTGTATTTCTTTATCCATTCCTTCTTTTTTTCCATCCTAACCATTAAGTAAAACCTAATGGTCTCCAACATGTCAAGAATTGGTTTCTGCCTAGCATCAAGGATTATAGAGTTAAAACTTTCACACAGATTAGTCAATAAAATATCACATTTTACATTTGTTCTAAAATGCAATCTTGTCCACTCCTTTGGATAAGTATGGTTTACCAGCCAATTGTAAGTACCTTTATCAAACTCTTTTAATGACTTCATCAACCCAGTAAATCTGTTCCTATAAGAAGCTCGTGCTGCAACCCATATCCTTTTTTTGAGAGTTAGGCCTGGATGTTGTTTTTTGAAATTATTGTACATGTGCCACACACACATGCGATGCTCAGCCCCTGGTAGTACCTCTTGAATAGTTTGAACTAGCCCTTGTATAAATAAAATAAAAAACAAACCTATATTACTGTTAGTAATTATTATCATAACAACAAGGCTGATAAAGTTAGTTATATATTACCTTTTGCTTGTCGGTTACAAATATCCAAATGCTTTCATCAATAATTTCAAGATCCCTTTTTGCTCTTTTACAAATCATTTCCAAGAGTTTTTATTTTCAATCTCAACTACAGTATACACTATCGAAAATAGTTGGTCATTTGGATCAATACCAATGGCTATGAGAAGAACTCCCTTATGACACCCGCTTAAGTGACATCCATCAAGACCTACAACATATCTACAACCCTGCAGAAACCCTCTTTTACAACCATCTAGACATACATAGAATCTTTAAAACTCATCATCACCCTCATTATTCTCAATTGTAGTCATGAACACATTAGAGTTAGGATTTGCCTTTTGAAGTTCTTCATAGTAGCTCCAAAGTTTGCTATACTGAGACACGAAATCACCATGTATCATCTGTTTCGCTTTTGTCTTTACCTTATACCCCATGTTAGGTATGATACTAACTCCCAAGTCCATGTAGATCTTTATAATAAAATCACCTACATTGAAATCTGGGTTGAGTTTAATGTCCTCCAAGTATTTGTTGGCCAAATATGTCACATTTGCCAGGCCATGATAGGTTGTCCTACCACAAGTGTGAGTCAGCAACATGCTTTTGATTTGGAATGTCAGTTTATCACTCCTAACTGAGCAGTATATGTTTCACATGCATCTCTTGTCTTTGCATATGGTTTTGCATCGAATCATTTTTCTTAAACCTGATTTTCCTTCCGTACTTCACTCCATGTGATTTTGCAGCATTGATAAAGTCAGTTTTATACTTGAATAGCAACCCAAGTTCAAATTTTGGGTCATCCATCTCTGTTGCAGGATTGAACACCCTAAACTTCTTCTCGTCCACATCCTTACTCTCTCTTTCATCTCCAGAACTCTTATTGTTGTGCAGCCCATCATGTGATGAATTATCCGACTCCTCCATGCTGCACTCATTATTTTTTCATTAATAGTAGTTTCCTGTACCTTTTCTTTACCTTTATTTGCTGTCTTGAACTGTTTAGCAACATTAGCCCAATCTGCAGGTATTTCACTAATAGATTTCATTAATTTTTCTTCATCACTTATAGCATATTCGCTATCATACAGACTCTCGGGATCACTTGAGACTACATCCTCTATGATCTGCTCCCTATTTTTTTTGAACAACTTTTTACCTTCAGCCTTTCTACTAGATGTCTATCTTGACTTAGTTGGTGCTCTTCTTTCTTGTCTGCCTCTGCGATGTCTTTCATTTACATTAGCATCAATTTCTGTAGCTCAATCAGTTGCATGTTCACCTACATTAGTTTCTGTAGATTCAGCAATCTCATATTCACCAGTGTCAGTTTCATGTTCAGTAGCATCAGTTTCTATAACTCCACCAATCTCATGTTCACCATGCTTACTTTTGTTTTCGGTTTGAGATGCACTTTGGCACGATCCATTCCTGCCACTAACACCATTTTCAGTAGCAACATCTTGATGGCCAACATCATTTTTCCTCTGCTGCATTTTAAATCTTTTTGCAAGTGAAGTTTTCTTCTTCGCAATCTGTTTCATTCTCTTACCAGTACGTGAAGGAGTTCCTCCAGCCATGTTAGCATCTTGAAAAGCACCATCAGTAGGTGCAGCCACATGTACAAAATCTTCTTGAACATTCTCTGGTGTGGCCACATGTACAGAATCTTCTTGATTATTCCTATTACTATCATTCCTTCTTTCTTCCTCATCAACAGCAAAATGAGGCAGATTATATGTTTTTCGATGAATGAAGAACACATCAACTAACCCATACATCATCTCTAATTTAGCCAATTCAGCAGCATCATCCTCCTGCAACATATATACTAATCCATCTACCATATTTCTACCAGGAATCAGGTAGTAGTAGCCCACTATAAAAAGCTCAAATCCAAGTTTGTTAGCTACTTCATCCAACTTACACAGAGACCATTTTTCCGGATCACAACCATCAACTATGTCAACCGAACCCCCCTATATAGTCTCTACTTTCTATATCTCTAAGTTCACCTCCAAAGTATGCGAATAGAAAAACGCACCTCATTGGCCCTTATCAGCAATTAAAGAGACAATTACTTTGGGACCGTGACAGAAAGGTGGAGCCTTTCATAATAAAATTTATGGACCACAGTAAAAATAAGTAAAATAATGAACAATCTTCAATTAATTACAATAAACACAGTCCTAAGCAAGATTTGGCCACAGTTATAAAATTATTAAAGACATTGGTAAAAAAAAATACTAACCATAATCCATTGTGAAGTTCCATTTTTCCAATTCTTTCTGCATCTTTTTGAAGATTGTCTTCACTATTTTCTGTCCAAACCTTCGATCGTTCCTCAATCACATGCCTACAGCTTTCTCGTTGTCATCATCGTCACCATAATTCCTCAGGTTATGCTTGTCAATTAGGGGATGCAAGAAATAAGAGTTTCTTGAGACTGTAATTAGGACAAAGATAGGTGAAAAGAGGGTGGTGGTCCTGTGTACTTTTACTTTCAATCGGAAATGAAGTGTGTTTCCAGTTTTACCCTTGAAAATATGCCACGTGAGAGAGACATGCTATCTTTGGTCGCAAAAATGAGCAAATACGAGTATTAGAACCAAAATAGATCATAAATTAAATGTTAGGGACAATTCTGTCTGATTTTAAATATTAGAGACTAAAAAAGTTTTTTTGAAAAATGTTAGGGACCAATTTGACACATTTTCCTTTTATTATTTATTAAGAAAAAATATTATTTTATTTATTTTTAAAAAAATAAAATAATTATTTTTTATTTTTTTGAGCTCGAGCTCGAGCTTGACTCAATTTTAAATTAGCAGCTCGTCGAATTCGAACTCGAGTTCAAACTTGATAAAATTAAATCAGCACTCGGTTCGATTAGACCAAAATTCAACTCGATTTGATTCGATTCGTTTGCAGTTCTACAAGCACGAAACTTGCAAAAATATAGAGTAGTTCCAAAAATATTTTCCCTGAACGTCCATCTGAACTGCTGATTATATTTTAGAGTTTTCCATCCAAATCAGTAATATCTTAGATTTGCAATGCACCGCCAAGGGCAAATCTTTTATATAATTGAATATAACTATGTCAGGCTGCAAATTGTAGGCCCTTAAGCATAATAAAGGCTCAATCTGATCATTAGACTGTTAATTCAATAGATTAGCAAAACGATGCTGTTTTGGGCTTACTTAAGCACTAGCAAAACGGTGTCGTTCCAGTTAATGAGTTCATTAGATAGGTAAGTCGGTTGTTAACTATCTGACAAAAGTTGTTAGGATTGGTTATATAAACGGGGCCCACATTTATGAAGAATAACAGAAGTACGATCATTGATTTCATTCCCTCTCTTCTGATTCCCTTCTCTCTTCTTTTCCTCTACCTTCAATCCCCTGCTTCTTCCCCAATCCTTCTAAATTCTACCAGTTCATTCAAATTCAATCATCAAAATTCCAGAAACAACCTCGAGTTCGTGACAAACTACTGTATATAGACTAAGCGAGGCATCAGCCAAGGAAAATACGGTCTGAACCGAGAAAAGAATCAGAATTATGACCCAAGGTGCAGTCCTACAATACATACGGCACTATAGCTCATCTATGATTCATGTCAAGGAATTTTGTGCTCTATATTTACACACCAGCTACAGTCATGGATCAACATTAATTGAGCCCATCTTAGCAATATTAATTGTTTTTGGTTTGCCAATATAGATAACAATGGACAGATTGGCTGAGTTTCAATTTTCGGCCGTTTCAATACACTAAAGCAATTAAATTTTTGATAAACTTGAATTCCTTCCAGGTTACGAATAATCCTGATGCTAAATTAATTTTGAAAAAGGAATTCAAATTAATTTTTCTTGCGCTATTAGTGTAAATTTTTACAATTTTCTTATGGGTACACATGACGTCATGCCTACATTATCAATCTAATAGTAGTAAAAACTAATTTTACTATAGAGTACCGACAGAACGCCCTCAGGGGTTAGTGCGACCGGTCCAGTAGCCTCCTCTTCAGGAGCAAGGTCTCGTGTTCGACTCTCTCCCCGTACCGCGCTGGAATCCTTGGGGCGGGTTCTTCCAGCCTGGGGGGATTAGTCTGGTCAATTGACCAGGATACCCCCAGTCGACAAAAAAAAAATAATAAGAGTACCGACAGAACACCGATGAAGGCCAAAACAACGCCGAAAGGAGCAAGTAGAACAATTTAAAAAAAGAAAGGACTACGTTATAGCAAGTTAGGATTGCGAGAAAAAAAAAAGGTTGGGCTGAATTCACACCCCCACAATCTAAATATAATCTACATTCCTAATATATTAATGACTTGTACTACGATCATTGATAATTTGTAGTATTAGTATTAAAAGTTATACCAATTGTGGATTTAGGATTAAAAAAAGAAGTTAAGATCGTAAAATACAATGTAGCTTTTGTAATCCATTGTTCAAGGATGCAAGTTCATCACTTTATTCCTTAGTATCTTACCAGTTAAAATTACTTGGGTTCATGATCATTTCTAGTGCAGTCAATCTCAAATTCTCAATCTTCTCAAAAATTAATTTTGACTCTTGATTTCTCGTTTGGTTTGAAGGAATTGAAACAGGAAGCAACACAGTTCGAATAAGATATTAAATTTTTTTTTGGCTACTGTGGTTGGAAAAACCAAAATGTCTATATTAATCTTACTGTATATGAGGTGAAAGTTTTATTAATCCTGTTTCTTGTATAACAGATTTTTCATACAGATTAAGATGCCATAATTATTATTGAAGTAATTTGGCGATAATGAAAACACATAATATTATATAGCAGTGTTATTTTACTTGTTTCATGGACCCCTTCTGCATTTTAGGATACTTCGTCCTGAGATGCTGTAGAGGCAGACGCGAGTTTTAGGGCACCGGACATCAGCTATGCGCTTGTTAAAAACATCCAACGCCTTTTCGCCTCCACAAGCACGAAACCTGCAGAAATATAGAGTGCTTCGAAAAATATTCTCCTTGAACGTCCAGCTGAAGTTTTGTCCAGGTCCCAAAGTTTTCCATCCAAAATCAGTATCCTTAGATTGGCAATGGTGTTCTAAGTTCCCATTTCTCATAGAATTGTATAAAACAACTTTATATTGATCGAACCAAGCATAAACGTGGGCTGTCTGAACCAAGTAAAAAATCAAAATAATGGCCAAAGAATTCCTCATCTTTGATTCTTAATTAAGGGATTTTGTGCTCCATTAGTGCTGTATATAATATATATAATTATATATATAGACACATCAGACACAGTCATGCATCAATATTAATTGAGCCCATCTTAGCTTATATTAATTGTTTTTTTTTTGTTTTGCTAATAAATAACCATTTATTTAAGATTGGGTGAGTTTCAATTTTCGTCCGGTTCCATTCACTGAAGCAATAAATTTTTAAGAAACTTGAATTCTTTCTAAGATGCGATATAATGCTGCTAATAAAATTCCGTTATGTGTTGTTGCGTACTTGATAACAACAGTACCAGTTTTCACTATTTGACTAGCATGCCACTATTTGAACATGTAACAAAAGCAATATGAGCTTTTTCAATTTCATACTATGATTTAAACCATTGATTGCACTTTACAATGATCTCAATGTCTCAATCCCTATAAGAAAAAGAAATTTTAAAGTAACTTTTCTTTAAGCTGTTAGTGTAAAATTTTTTTTAAATTCATTTACACGTATAACATACTGCGTTACGATTGTTCACACTATCAATGTAATAAAAATTAATCCAGAATCGTTAATTTACCGAACGTCAAGGAGTACATAATTCCATCTAACGAGCGAGCTTCTTATGCAGATTGAGATTGAATATTAAAAGATTTCAAAGTTACTTTTGATCTTGGCAAAATCTCATCAAATACACCGTATTACAATTAACACATCCTTTGCTTACTATAAGGAGTTCTTTATTTATTTCTTTTTCCATTTTTTGAAATTATAGAGGGTCTCATCCTTAGGTCCATATGCTATCTCCACATTGCCAATTTTCGATGAAGACCAAAACACCGACAAGAGGAGAAAGTAGTACAATCAGAAAGGCCTATGTTACGTTATAGCAAGTCAGGATTGTTAAAAAATTAATAATAAAAAAAAAAGTTAGGATCGATCGTCAGTTTTTGTTTTTGTAATCCATTGTACAAGAGTTGCAAGCTCATTACTTTATTTCTTGTTATTTTGCTAGTTAGAATTACTTGGGTTCATGATCTTTTCTAGTGCAGGCAATCTCAAATTCTCAGACAAAAGTAGTAAACTCTGAACTTCACTCGTAGCTTCAGCGCCGGCGATGCAATTCGCGTATCGGGCGCATTAATTTAATTCCCGGGAAGTTATGCTTCTGCCTCTAGGAGCAGAGTTAGCAGGAGAACTTACGCCCAGTTGCCCTGGAAGCAGCAGGCGAAGGACTTGAATGCACTCCAATCATTCTATCTCAGCCCCATCCATGCAAGCAAGAAACATTGAGGGAAAAAACATAAAAATGATGAATCATGTCCCCGTTAATTTGTCTAACGAAAAATTCCTGTTAAATTTACTTACCATCATATATGCAGGCATTAAAATCAAAATCTTCTCGAGCCATAGCTGTCAAGTACGTACGATGATTGACAGAAAAAGCTGTAACAAGGCATCCCTAATCAATTCTAGAATAGTTAAATCAGCTAATAAACAATTTTTCTTAGCTACAGTACCAGTAAGTGCCTTCTGAAAAGAAACCTGAGAAATCCACAATTTTACGCGTCTTATTGTCACAATGTATTTTTTTTCTCATAATCATTCACAAAATTAACGATCACTAACCCATTTTCATTTTTTATCCATGCCAACCAAATATAGTAAGAAAAAAACAAAAAAAGACTACGTATCATATTCTCATCATTGAATGAATCCCACCTACAAACATTTCAATTAGCGATGGAAGCTAGATTTTTTTTCTCTGGAGGGTCAAAATTTTTCCTAACAAAATTATCATATATATTATGTTCAGAATAACTTTCATCTATTTAAATATATGACATCCAAAAACATCAAATATTAACTTTAATTATAAAGGTATGAAAAAATAATTTTTTGGAGAAAAAATTAATTCAAAGGTGGTTTATATATATATATATATATATATATATATAGACTCTCATAAATATAAACTAAAATTGTAAAAAATTTGGGGGGCAAAATTTATTTTACACATATATTTACACAAATTAAAATTTTCAAAACTTTGGGGGGCCATGACCCCCATCAGCCCCTCTTGGCTCCGTCATTGATTTCAATAGCACCTTAATTCCAAACTTGTTAGATTGCAAAGGAGAAAACAACTGATTACAAAACGAAGTTTACACACAGTGATTCCACTGAAATACTTCAAAAAGTTCAACAAGTTCACTTTTAAGAAAGATAAGTCTCACTCAACATTTTTTTTTTAGTATGAATTCCACAAAATTCAACAAAGTCAATTAAGCCACCAATAATGGCTTTCGTAATAAATTTTGATTCGTGAAAAGTGTTCACATCTTTGTACAAAGATAACCAAATCGAATGCATAATGTTCGTAAGTATTTCATTTTGAAATCAAATAAAATATGCGATTATAGTCATTTTTATCCATATATCATTCATTTTATAATATAAATTTCTATTATTATTTTAATATCCATCTTCTATGAAAAACATATTGTTCTTGAATGATGTACACGTACACATTTTATTATATTTTGAACTATTGCTAGACAAATCTTAGATTTTAGTTGATACAATTCTTTTTTACCTTTTTTTTTAATTCACCCTCTCTTTTAATCATCTCTCATTTTCCTAAACTCCCCCAGACAACTTTCTCTTATCTCTCCTAAACTCAAGACAGGGTTCAAGTCTTCTTCTTCTTCCAAACAAAAAAAGGGTCAAGTCATACAGGCGTGGTTCGAAATACAGGGACCAGAACCACGCCTTCTAACTGCAGTACTAGTAAGCACCTTCTGAAGAGAAGCCTGAGAAATCCACACAGCATAAACCCCAAACCCCCCAACACTACTCCCCCAAACCCATCCCTGCTCATTTGCAGAAAGCTTTCGATGTTGTTGCAGAGACGCCTTCTCTGCACCCAAGTTCCAAAACGTTCAATCCACCCAACCCACCATCAAAACTCTAATCTCAACAACAAGAAATGGGCGATAAAGCAAGTAACAAAATCCAACTTCGCAGAGGCGTTAGAGGAGATCAAAACCCACATCTTTAATTCTGATTTTATTGCTGTTTCTTTGCAAAAGACTGGTGCTTTTTCATCTCCTTGGCAAAAAGTTTTGCCCTTTGATACTGCTGAGGTTGCTTACCTTAAGGCTAAGTATGCAGCCGAGAGGTATCAGGTCCTTCAGTTTGCTGTTTGCCCTTTTTCTGTTAAATCTTCCAAGATTATTGCTCACCCGTAAGACCCTCCTTGTTTTCTTTATAGCATTTGTAGTTTGATTTTTTCTTTTGGGCAGTTTATTGATTCAGTTTGTTTGTCGCATTTGACAAATTTTGGTAGTTCATACTTGAAAGTGGGGGAGCCAATTTTCAAGATTGTTGGTTGAAATTGATATCTTTCACAAACAAGATTGCATTCAAGATGATTTCATAATGGTATATGGAGTAAACCCTTATAAAAAGTTGGTGTAACTTGGATATTTGTGAAGGTTTCTGCCTATAAAGGGAAACATGTGTAGCTTATCTTTAGAACCATCAATAGCTTGGTCTTTTTGGTGTTGTAGAGCTTTGAGGTTATATTAGGTGCTCTAATGTATCTAATGGTATGGTCGATAGGCATGGTAAAAGGAGTTCATCCTGTTATAAAGACTGTTCTTTATATCCCTACGTTGGGTGTAAATGTTATGGTTTCGATGCTTTGGTCTAGCTCTGATTTCTTGAAGTGGAAAAGTCAAGTGATGTTTGATTAGGTTCGATAATCTTTTTGTCTGAAGGGGATCAAGTGAAGAGGTCATGATCATGTATTAACTAATAGGAAATACTCCAGCCATGCCCAAGTAATCCGAGCAAATGACAATATGACAAAGAAAGCCTCACATAATGCCATGTTTCGTGTGGTTCTTGTCATTCTGATTAATTTGTTTATTGGTGCAAAAGAGAAGGATAGATTGTTTGATTTTACTTATTCTTCTTTTATTTTTTGTGGCTCTCTGTGACATTTAGCTTCCTAATAAGTTCTTATTTAGGTTCAAAATTTTGTCAACTGTGTCTTCTTGAGGATAACTCTTCAGTAAATACAAGCTTGAGCTCTGCTTGCATATCTGCATGAGCATGCCTTCAGCCTATTTCTTTGGTTGCTTGCCAGACTTAGTTGTTGCTTACGGCTAGCCAAAAAATGATAATGTTTGGCCATATAGCTCATAAATCTTGAGACAGTAAAATTACAGTGGTTCATCCAATCTTGGTCACTTGGTGTAGGTACAATTTTCATTTGTTCCCCAGGGATGAGTTAAAAATGGGGATGCCTTCTTACAGCTTTTTCTGTCAATCATCGTACTTAACCGCTATGGCTCGAGAAGGTTTTGATTTTAATGCCTGCATATATGATGGTAAGTAAATTTAGCAGGAATTTTTTTTAGACAATTTAACAGGGACATGATTTATCATTTTTATGTATTTTCCCTCAATGTTTCTTGCTTGCATGGATGGGGCTGAGGGGATATCTGCTGAGATTCCGCCTCCCCCCCTCCCCGGCGCCAACAAAAAAAAAAAAAAGATAAATACAACTGTTCATTTAATTTATGCATAGCTATCCACTATGCATACTTTTTTACTTTGAATTTCTGAACTTAACCATAATAATCTTCTGTCTATCAGTAAATTAAAACCAAACTCTCCCCGTCTAGATAACGTTTAACAGCCCCCATCCCTCCTCTGCAAAGAAAATAAACCATGGGTGGAATAGAAGTTCCTAATTCTACCTTCCGAGCTTTTGTTAACATTCTTGTTGTACTAGTTGTGTCTATACTGAGGATCATTCTTGATTGCAAAGTTACTCCTTGGTTCTTTATCTTGGAACAGGCATAACATACTTATCGAGAGCTCAAGAATTAGCTGCAAAAGATAGGACTGGAAACCCATTGCCTAGAAGCTATATGAAACCGTCTCAATCTCCTACAGTATATTCTGTTGCTGATTCTATGTTTGTAGACAGGATTAAATCTCGAATTAAAATCTGGAAAAGTACATGTCAAGATTCAGAAAAGAAGACTGAAGGTGAGCAGTATGTCAGTCATTGCATTTGATGTTTTTCAAAACAATATATTTTGAACTACTTATGTACAAATTTATTGTTTCATCTGCTTTTGCAGATGACTTGATTAGTACTTTGAGAAAAATAGTCTCAGGAGGTGAAGTGTTTGGCTCAAGACCAAGCTTGAGCATAGATATCTGCAGTGAACGTCAAGTGCAGCTTATACTGGAGGTGAATAAGCTTGAACAGATTGAGTTTATGTGTTATTAGGTGCCTAGTTATTCAATCTCTGTTGCAATTAGATGAGTTTATAATATTTGTGCTCATGCTTATTCAATATAGCTTGTGGTCTGCAGATGTTACATGAGTTTACTGATCTTGTGCCATTATTGGTTCCAGCAAAGGGAGGTGGTAGCCAGGCTATTCGGGTTGTTTTGACCAGTTCAAACGAGGACAAAAACGTTTTTGAGGTATCCAGGAAGAGTCAATTGTCACTTCAAGAAAATTTAAGCGTTGCTTGAAGCTTAGTATTATAATAGTCAAGAATCCTAGATCTTCAAGGAGATTTTAGTCCCAAATGGTGTGGTGATGTTCCACCAGCTTTACTGAGTTTTGATTTTCAATTTGCAGAAGGAACTACAACTCATGGAAGAGGAACATAATATGCAGGTTCGTGGGTTCAGGGAGGTTGTCGATTTGATTTCCACTTCTCAGAAGCCAGTCGTAGCCCATAATGCTATCAATGGTTTGTGTCTCTATGTGGTAATGTTTCTTTCATTTCAGCTTCCACTGTTATTTGACACCTTCTTTTGCTGATTTCATGCAGAATTTGCATTTATCCATTCAAAGTTCATAGCTCCATTGCCTTCAACAGTAGATGAATTTAGGAGTTCCTTGTGTTCAGTGTTTTCTCATATAGTTGATGTCAACCATCTTATGAGGGAAATTGGTCCTCTGAATAAAGTAAACAACCTACCTGCAGCAATTTTATATTTGAAAAGAAGGTTCACTAGGCCGCTACACATGGAGATTCCTCAACATAGTGAGTATTCTTTTGGTTTTTGTCACTTATCAAATTTAGTCTGACCGGTAGTGGTTCGCAATGCATATTACTTCTCTGATGCTTGGCCTCTAGAATCGGTCAAGGTATCTGAAATTGCTAAAGGAATCTTCATAATGGATTTTTGTGCTTGCACTTGACCTGGCGCTATTATTTTCTGCATGGCTTGCTGTCATCGCATGGTTTCTACAAATCCTGACTTGTCACATTTTGTTCTTTTAGTTGATGGAGATGAAGTCAGGGTTCATGGGCGTGATGTTCTAAGGATAAGTGAGTTATTTGCCAAGCTCTGTTTAATATTGAGAATTGTTCCAGAATCTCCGGAAGCTGATTATTCCACTTCCTCCTCCACCCTTGAATGCTATGCAAATGTCTTCAATCCTTGCTTCATCAGTTCATCAGATCTTTTAGATGATGATGTAAACATTTCAACTGAAAAAACTAGAAGAATTAGTGTTGCAAATTTGGTGTTCTTGTGGGGATTTAGAGGTATGATGTCAGCTCGCAAGCTGAAGAGCCTGCTTAAAGGTTCTCATGAAGTGTTCTCTGGAGAAATTGATGTTCGACTAGCCGATAGGAATTGTGCAATTGTTGTTTTCTGGGCTCCTGGCTTTGCTGAGAGATTTTTGGAGGTAATGAATTCTGGTGGAACAAACTGCGAGCCTATCAAGGACATGATCTCAGAAGGTCTCAGAGCTGCATGCTATAGAACTTATAAAAGAGTCTGTGAACGCAGTATATGGGAACCTTCTTTGGCAGATGCTCTAGAAAAAGCCTTGGAAGAAGCTTCAGATCTTCCAGAAGCTAACTCAGAAGAAGAGCTACCAGCAATCTGCTGGGACAATGATGAGTTGACCAACCTTGATGACCTTTGAGATGGCCCATATTACAAGACTCGTGGCTATCTAATTCTCAACTGTACTGGACCAGCAAGATATTTTCGTAATTTGGCCTGAAACATGAATGTGGATTAAACTTGAAGTTTCTAAATCAGATGATTGCATGAACTTCAAGGTATAATAAGTCTAAGCAGACCCCTAGGACAGCTTTTTCTCGGACTAGCATGGCATTTGCGATTTTGACTAGGGTTGCAAACGAAACGATCTGCTCGCGAGTGGCTTGAGTTTGAGCTCGACTCGAGTTCGATGTTTAACTCGAGTTAACATTAAGCTCGAGTCGGGCTCAAGCTGATCAAGTCAAACTCGAGTTCGAACTCGAGTTCAAAAATACTAAATTCGTTTTTTAAAAATAAAATAATTATTTTTTTTAAGTTCGATCTCGAGTTTGACGCAAATTTGAGTCGAGTTTGAATCTTATATTTTGAACTTGTCGAGCTCAAACTCGAATCTGAGTTTCATAAACTTAGGTTGAGTTTCAGCTTGATTATGTCAAAGTTTGACTCGTCTCGTCTTGATTTGTCTGCACCTTAGTTTTGACAAGGCTGACAGGATACTTGGAGCCTTCATCTGTAACTTAGCGGTGAATCCACATCTATAGGCCCCCTAGGCTAGGTTGGTGGGGGTGCAATGCTTGCAAAATGAGCTCAAAGAAAGGACCATGAATAGAATCATTTGATGAGCTGAACAACTGTAGATGGAAGAGGGTTCTCTCTTTTACATTTTTTCTTCTCTTTATGTGGTAAATGTATCTGTCATCCTATGGGGTGTTTTTGCACTTGGTTGCCGACAGAAGGCACCTCGCATTTGCATATTAGTTTTGCATTTTACAGTACGTGAAGCTAGGTGACTAATCTAATTGTTTATGGATTAATCTTTCTTGATTGGTGAAATTGAATACTTGCAACTTTTCTTTGTCTTTTTTATTTTTTCCCAAGTCAAACCAGGCTGTAAGTTTAAGCTCATTTTATCCAAGAAATCTGCAACATATTTCCTTCTCTCTATACAGACACCAGCTGGCACACCCAAGATCCAAAACAGATGAAAAGGACATTCATGTTTGATAAATTTTGTTTAAATCGACCATGATTCAGTGTTTTTTTACGCAATATATTTATTTTTCAATTATATTATGGAGGAGAAGTTTGATAGATTCGTCCAACCATGACGCAATTTTCTTCCACAACCTGATTGGGCTGTGTTTGGACTACATTTTTCTAGATTTTTTGTAGAAAAAATACTGTAGCAATTTGATATATATGAGGTAAAAATGTGATTAAAAAATGTGTTCACTGAAAACGTAATAATTTTTCTTTGGAAAATGGCTGTCCAAACAAGGCCTAAGATGACATAAATTTCTCTCTTTTTTCTTTTCTTTTTGTTGGATGACAAATTTAAGGTTGCACTTATCACTTACTAGTTACCACAAAATGTTGGCTACAAAAATAATGTCATTCCAATTATGGAATATGAAAAAGAGTTTTTTTTTGGGGAGGGGGGGGAGGGGAGGAGAAAGAAAGAAAGGAAAAAAAAGAAAAGAAAATAGAGGAGTAACCGACAATAGACGTCATGGTGGGGAGGAAAACAAAAAAGGAAACAAGGGAAATTTTTTGTGTGTGTATTTTTAGGTATTTTAATATATGTATTTCAAAAACTTTGGAGAATTTATTGAGATTTCTGTAGTTATAAGTTTTTCAAAAATTTTTTGGAAGAGATACTCAAATTTGTTTGGATTTTGATTTTCTACAGAAAATTTTTTACGTTTTTCGTAAACATATTTTTCAAATATTTTTTACTTTATATACATTAAATTACTACTATAAGCTTTTTCTACAAATAACAATTCAAAAGTTGATATTGTTTTCATTGTGAAATGTACTCTTAATAATTTTATTTTTTTGGTGGTAGAAGTACAACAACAAAATGGCCGGTCACATTTACGTCGATTGGGAAAAAAAAGGAAAAAAAAAAAAATCACTCATTGACGACACCTCACCGACTTTTCCCTTGAGGAACTCCCTGCTTTCTTACCTGAATTGCTTGCGTCACCTTAACAGTCTTTGGCAATGCTTTACACGTCAGCAACGCAGTAGACATAATCTTCTACGCAACACAAAACAACCCTAACCTCCAATCAACCAATAAAACCACCCACCTCATAGCCTCAGAATGACACATCATTATAAACCCACGTGTCCACAATTAGTCACGAGACACTCTCACAATTGACAGAATCCCATCACACCATAGCAAAACTTCACCGAAAAAGATCACCCACACGGGCCACACCCCGTAATTCAGATCATCTTCCAGGGTTAATAATGTAAATCTACCTCAGTTACATTCTTAGTTGATGCTCCCGCGTTATACACAAGCAAACAGAGAGATGCATCGGATTTGCGTCACTAATCACTCTGAGTAGTTTTAAGTGCTCCGTACTCGCTTCCTCACTCTCTCTCTCTCTACCAATACATATATCTACATTTCCCTTTCTCATTCTGTATAGATTCATTTTCCTGTTTTTTTGTGGTTGATTTTTGCCGGAAATATTTTGAATTCACTTAGGACGATGAATCGGAGTAGCGATCCAAATCCATTTGATGAAGAAGAGCAAGAAGTCAATCCGTTTTCGGTAACCGCCACTGTATTTTTCGGAATTCCAATGTTGCCCTTCTTAGATCTGCCTATTTTTAGAGTTTTTCAATTGTTAAGTATTTCAAATCTGGCCGTGAATTGTGGGATTGTTTTTACTAATTTTGGCTTAGGTTTGGGAATTGGAAAAATTCAGGATGGGGTTGTTGGTGCGGTAATTTTGGAATTGAAATGAAAAATTGATGGGCATTGTTGTCATGGGATTTTGTTTGTTGCAAGGTAGGTGAGGGGTTATTGTGTTGTATATAGTCTGGAATTGGCAGAATTTTCGCGAAATCTGAACCGGTGTTGAAATTTGATTTATGTGGGATTAGTTTAATGCAATGGGGAATGATATGAAAGTGATTTTTCCCCCCCTAAATAATAGGAAGTTGAATTTTGAATGTTCATTTTTGCAATTTATTATTGAGGAATGGTGATGATGGGTAAGTCCATTCCACGGGGAGGGAGCCAAAAAAAAAATTAAAGCAATCTAAAATACATAGGAGTTGAAATAAATGATTTTTGGGATTTTTTTTTTGGCTTTGGGGGGGAGGGGGCTGTTAACTAATAATTTTATAAGATATAAAATAAGAATTAAATTATGTTAGCAACATAAGGTTTCAATTAAATTTGAAAGTATTATTGTTGCTCTTAATTTTTTTATTTGGTATATAATTAATGAATATGCTAAAGTGGGTTTTTGATCATTTTGTTGTTGGATTTGAATGAATGGTCCTGTAATATGTGTGGAGAAGATTTTTATCCTAGTATCTTTTGTGTGGTGGAAATTTTTTGTATTTTTTCCAAATATATATGTATGTATTACGGTATATTTCTATACTGGTGTGATTTATGTGCCATGGTGACATTGAAGTACATTAGGCATCATACTTGGGAAAAACCACCTCTCTTATGCGTAAAAGTTACTTCTCTCGTGACCTGGTCTTGGCATTATATGATAGATTCTTCTGACTGCTAACCAGTATATACAGCAAGAAGTGTTTTGATCCTAGTATCTTTTGTGCAGTAGAACATTTTTTTTTTCCAAAATGGATATATTAAGATATGGTTCTATCTTTCTTATGGCATTTTTTGATATAGTTGTTTCATTTTAAAAACATTTTGTATTTCCAAAATGGATATACTAAGATTGGTTCATTACAAAGTGCCTGTCCTTGTATATTGGGTGATTAAAGCTCAACAAAGTAATATTCTAGCTCTTCCGATTGGAAATTCAGAAACCTTATTCGAGTAAGAAGTGCTCAATAGGGATGTTGTATGCTTCAGAATTGGTCTAATAAAGGTCTTTTGGCTACTGCCATGCTTCGTGTGGTGTGGGAGTTGGAAGGCAATTGAGTATGCAATTAAATTTCTGTTTGTATGCGTGTGATTTTCACTCTTTTACCCATGTACTCAACTGCAATATGTTGTCTTATCATGCCATTTGGTTTTGTTAATTGCAGAAGGGTAATGCTGCTCCTGGATCAAAGTCGCGTGTTCCTCAATTTGTCAGCAATACTCTGGGTTTTGGCCCAAAACATGACGCGACTGTTGATATACCCTTGGACTCAATGAATGTAATGAAGTGAATATATTTTATACAATTTTATCTTCTTTGTCGCTACCAAAAGTCAAGCATTTGCATCATTTGGTTAAATCCGGCAGGATTCAAAGAAAAAACAGAAGGAGCTTGCTGATTGGGAAGCAGATATTAAAAGGAGGGAAA
The DNA here is from genome assembly GCF_003713205.1 of Coffea eugenioides. Lineage (NCBI taxonomy): Eukaryota > Viridiplantae > Streptophyta > Magnoliopsida > Gentianales > Rubiaceae > Coffea > Coffea eugenioides. The sequence continues at coordinate 8,048,816 of NC_040042.1, read as the reverse complement.
GGGTGCGTTTCTAGTTTATTTAATCATGGCTGTTCTTGGGAAAATATTTTATCAGTGCTGTTTTTCTTTGCCTTTGTTGTACTTGAAAGCTAAACTCAGTCAAGCTTGAAAAAAATTGAGTCAATTTGAGATGATGTTAACTTGGTTAGTAGAATCATTTTAACTATACTTGGTTACTGCTTGTAAACTTGGCATTCAGCATGTTACTTGTGCATGGTACTCATTAGCTTGTCCTTGTAGGATATCAAACGCAGAGAAGATGCTGTTGCCAGTGGTAAGCTGTCTGACAATGGAGTATGATTTATCTGTGTTTCTGTTTTCCATTTACTAAGATTTTGAATTTGTTCCAATGTTCAAATTCAGCTGGTGTCCCCGCTGATGACAGAAATTGGCCTCCCTTTTTTCCTATTATTCATCATGATATAGCCAATGAAATCCCTGTTCATGCTCAGAGGTTGCAGTATTTAGCTTTTGCTAGTTGGTTAGGTATGTTCTTTTTATTGTTTGATAGTTGTTGCACAATGATTTTTTCTGATCTTTGATTGCATGATTTACACTTCTGGTTGGTTTTAATCCTTGTCTAGCCAAATAGGTGGAACACAAAAGTTCTTAAAGTGAAGGAGCATAAATATTGCAGATTTTCTTTTCTATTATTTGGATAAGACAGAAATCAAACAAGTACAATCATGTTGGTTTAAGAAATGTTGTCAAGAGGGGAAGAAAAACAGGATGAGGTGTAAACAAAAGTTATAAATATTGGTTACATCCCTCGACATTTGTTCATAAGATGCTTGGGGAAAAATAACCACTTGCAAGCTCTATGGCAGATCAACAGGCATAGCTTGATATCTCTATTTGTTTTTTTAGTTTATGCTTTTGGTCTTCACTTTCCACAGGAAGGGGAAAAATTGGCTACTTTGTTTTTCATAAAGTTTATGAATCCCTTACTTTTTGAATGTTTAGTTATAGTGTCACTTCAGCTCCAACATGTTCTGATTGCAATTGGTCTATTATGACAATAGCATTTCTTTAGCAATTATACAAATATTTCAGTCTCACATATGAATGCTGTAATTAAGGTCAATACTTTACCCTAAACCAAATTTTATTAAGTAGATGAGTTTGAGTATGGATTTTGAAAACATCTTTCTGCATTATCAGTTGTATTTCTTGTTACTTTGTCATATATTCTAAAACCATGCAGGCTTTGGCAAGGATTTGATTAGCCATGTATTTTGTTGTTTACAGGCAGGCACACAATAAAAGCAAGCACACACACCCAACACATCATGCACACATCACACACACACTCAATTATCTTAGTGGTTTCACATGGATAATGATTTTTTTCCTCCTCCTCCTATTTCTTCATTTTTTTTCCTTTGGTATCTCAAAGGATCTACAGGATTATTAAAACTATTTTGATAATCTTGGAACGGGTAGGAGATTGTGCATGTTTGCTTGGCTGACGTGCTTAGAGTTTCAATTATTCTCCTTTTGTATCAAATCAAATTTACATATATGATTTTTAGAGAATTTTGGTTTGGTGCATGTTGTGGATATTTAGGAAAGAAAGGAGAATACTTTTCAGCGTATAACAATTCCTTTCATTGGTTATCAGTTTCTTGTCTCCGGAAAACCAAGTAAAATGTGGCTTCAGTTTTTGTTTTCCCCTGTAAATGTGATGCATCTTGATATTGATCACCTATTGATATCATGTGATGCCCTTTCCCTGTTCAAGTTCATCACTTTCGTGCTAAATGCAATGTAATTGTGTCTCTCCAAATAAAGCAACAAAAATCTCTAAGTTATGCTTTCCTTGGTAAACTTTGCTTAAGTTGTCTTTGTTGTCTAACTGTCAAATTTGGATCCAGGAATCGTTCTTTGCCTCGTGTTTAATGTTATCGCAGTGACTGTTTGTTGGATAAGGGGTGGTGGTATGTTTGCTTCTTCCCATCTCAATACTCTTTTTGTTTTTGATTGTTACTGGTTTCTAATATGGTTTACCATTTCTAGGTGTCAAAATTTTCTTCCTTTCTATAATCTATGCCTTGATTGGTTGTCCCCTATCATATGTTCTTTGGTACAGGCCTCTGTATCGGGCAATGAGGTATTTAGCTTGAACTCAGTGTTTTTTTTATTTGCTTTGTTAATATGACTCTTGCTACGCAATGATGCTTGTGTCTTTCTCCAACTTTCAGGACTGATAGTGCTTTCAAGTTTGGTTGGTTTTTCCTGTGTTACTTGGTATATTCTGCTTTTAAACAGAGTTTTCTGATTTTAGGTTTGTCATCTGTATGTTCTCTTATCTTTTATGTGCTTTGATGTGTATCATGCAGATCCACATTGGCTTTTGCATATTGGCAGCTATTGCTCCTCCAATTGTTTTCCATGGGAGATCACTAACGTGAGTTTGTCTATGTTCTGTTGCTCTTTGATTTCTTGACGTAAATGTGATTTTCCAAATGCCAAAGATTTTTTTTTCCCCTTTAAAATTATGATTCCAGTATCTTCTTTTCTTCTCTTTTCCACTATAATTTCTGTCTTTCAACCTCAGGGGCATCCTTGCAGCAATTGATGTCTTTTCTGACCATGTATTGGTGGGGGTAAGCTATACTGCCATGAGCTTATATACATCCTCTGTGATCACTTCATGTTTGTCCTGTAGTTGCATCACTTGTTTTGGTTGTTGTATCAATCATGCAAGTCCTATAATTTCTCAAAAAGCTAGTGCCAGAATACATGTAATGCCACCAAAAATTGGGAAAAGTACTCAGGAGTAATTTTTCATTTTTTTACTGGATATCTACCGTAGACAGTTTTTTGACCTCAAGGTCCAGTTTGTAAAATGCATATTTAATCCATATGAATGATGGAGTTCAGGACTGCGCTCTTTCACTAGGCAAGGACAAGTGAATTGTTAGGTGCCACAAGAAATCTTTAGCGGTTATATCAAAATTGTAGGTTCAATTCTTGGATTGAGTAACTTTGACGGGATTATTATTCTGAAGTTTTGATGATTAGAGTACTTAAAATGATGTGGTTCCCAGTTGCAAAAAAGTCTTTAAGCACAATAAATGGCTCAAGCGCTGTTTTTTCCCAAGGCTTTGCTTGGATTTATGAAGCATAGCTTTTAATATTTTCACATTTTTTTGCACTTAGCCACAGGTAAATTTGAAACCTTTTAATGGTCAAAGACTTTCTAGTTAGGAATGAAAGCGAATTCCACCTTTAATTGTTTAATATAAAAGCTTAATATTTGTCAAGGTCTCCATGAAATGGTGGATGAGTTGAAGATACAAACTATAATTCTAGATATTATGGAAAAGGCAATTTAGGTGGTATGGTAAGTTATCATGTGTAATAGCTCAAGATGTATGACATGTAATCGATGTTGTTCTATTTTGTGATTGAGTATTTTATGTTTCGAAATGCATTAAGAAGTTTATTTATCTTGTTGCAGATTTTCTACCTGGTCGGCTTTGGCTTGTTTTGCTTAGAATCATTGCTAAGCTTGTGGGTAGTTCAGGTTAGCAAATTTGAGCTTTTAACAAAGTTGGTTCTTTTCCAAGCTTTGCGCTATTCTTTTCTGTGTTTGTTTTGCTTCTTTGCTATCATCGATCAACTTAATGCTTTCTTCATTCTTGTTCATTTATATTATTGATTTTTACATGGACTGGTCTTGATTTGGTTGTCTAATATACTTCGGGAGCTGCATACTCAGCTAAGGATGGTAGAATTGGTTTCGATCTTTTCGAATTTAATTTTTGACTTGGTGTTTGTTCAAGGCTGCCACACTTGGCAGCAGCGTGAGGAGTGCTAATTGGATGGGAAGAGATGGATGCCCGGTGGTTTGCATGTTAAAAATATCAACTCCAGTCTGACAGTTAAATTGTTTATGAAGCATTGCATGACTTGCTTATAACTAGTTATACCACTTATTTATGTTCATCAGCTAGACTTGTTTGAAAGATAACTTGAAGTTAGATAAAGAACTTTTGACAAAACTAGATTGATCTGCCATAGCAAATACACGAACTGCCAACTTCTATGAACTCATGGTATTTGAGAAAGTACTCTAGTGAAAATACACGTCAGCTCATTGTAGTTATTATATTAATTGCTGTACAAATATATGATATCTGTTAGTTTGAACATTATAGTACTTGTAGAACAAAGTGGTATTGTTATGTACCATGCCAAATTATGTATACTCCTAGAACAAATTTTCGTTCAAATTAACTTTGTCTTCCTCATATTATCTAGTCGTGATAAATAATAATTCTGATCTATAACCTACTGGAGATACTTTAGCAGTTTGCAGTTGAACTGTATCCTATGGTTCAGTGAGTTTGTCTGCTCACCGAATGTGCCATAAATAGTATGTGTTGCTTAACAGCTGTGTCAAATGTCTATGTTGGCCCTTTATTTTTCATGTTCATGCAATGTTTCTGTGGTGTTAAAATTTAGCGGCCTAAAATATATAATAAGGAGCAGTCACTGTTTCTACGTGTGGTTGTCAGTTAATTTTTTTTTCTTTTTTTCTGCAGAAAGTTTATATGTACTTCCGAGGGCACAAGTGATCTATGACATTGGATTAGTTTCTTGTGTTCGAGGTCCCTTGGTAGATGTTTCATCCGTCAGTTCTTACCAGCACTCATTTAGAGGTGGTTAATTGAGTTGTGAGATGTGATGATCGGTCTGAGCGACGTTCTTTTGCTTTTTTTTTATCTGTTGAGCTCATAGTTGATTTTCTCCCATAGTTGAAGATGGTCTTGTAATTTTTCATATTGACAATCCCCTACAGGTGAGTACACGCATTCTATCCTACAGTGATTTAATAGTGACTGCTGTTATGGCTTTGCATTGCAGATGATACTGCGATGTGCAATGCTTCTGAGCCAGTTATTGACACTACACGTGCGCGCGCGCACACACAACGCAGGCTCCCTCTCTTCTCTCTATATATATATATGTATATATATATCACAAATGTGTTGTCGTGATGAGAGAGAGCCCTTGCATACTGCACATATCATTTGGATTGTTACCATGAACACGAAAAATAGGTCTACTTCTTTTCTCTACTTTGGAGTTGTAAGAGGAGGAAGGAGAAAAAGAAAAATTTCGAATGAAGAGCTTTTCCTCCCCAAGCCCCCGGGGGGGGGGGGGGGGTGAAATGGCGATAGGACGGTAAAGCCATTAACTGGAACCGGTGTGGAATGAATGCCAAGCCATTTCTTTAAAAAAATACCACTGCCAGTATAATGAGACAAAGGTTAATGCTAACATATAATGAACTCCGAGGCACGGGTCCGGCTCTTTTGTCTTGCAATACGAGTTTTAAATCCTTTTGAAATAGGGATTAAGTAGTCCAACAATGAAAGAAAAATCTCATGGAAAGTGTTCCCCTTCCCTTCCTATTGCTAGTATTCCAGAGACCACGCACAACAAAGTAACTCAACATTGATTTGTAGTAATACTCCAACCGCTAGTCCTACTTTTTAGCTTGCAACCGTGAAATAGAAAATCAAGGGAAACCCTCAGAAAAAAATGTTCAATTTTTCATTGGATTAATCGTTTCTACATTGTACACTGTCAGCGTTAGATAAATGATAATTATGTAACATTTGAAGTTGAAATTCAAGTTTTATACATATATTATGAATTCAATAGTCATTAAATATATATTATTAATGTATATAAAATTTACTCTTTTTTATTCGGGATTTTGTTCTTGCTATACATTCGTGAAAAGAAGTTAGAGGGTGCTAAAGCGCACTGAACTAGTGTCCAAAGTTCAACAAATACATTTGGTTGCTTGACGGTATCCATTTGGCCTCCAATCCACACTTTCTTCCCCCCTCATCTTCAACATACCATCACCTTGATGCCACGTGGTAGAGGAAATATCCAAATTGAATAAATGACCACCATACTTCTCCATGCCCATATTTATCACAAATACTTCTATCTCCTCATCATCATCTATCAACGCATCAACATTCCACGTCCTGGATCTACGCTATGAGCAAGGGATAAATCAGAAAATGTGTACCCTTCACTTGGAACAGGTACAAAATGCAGTTACATTAACATCCCTAGAACACTTTCAAAACCCATTTATGTCCCCTCCATTTTGACCTCAATATCCCAAGGGGTAGTCACACAAACCCATAAAACACTAGCCACATCAGCAGCCATCCCTCATCAAAACCGAACTCTTTCCTATCCAAACAAAACAAAACGGCCATCTGCGTCCTCCAACCATGGCCTCTTCTTTCATTGTGTGTCTCGAACCTTTTTTTTTTATCGTTTCTTAACAAAGGGTACCAAACCAACTAAAATGTTCACTTCATATACAACCGCATAATATTAACACCTTGCTCTCTCCCAAAATTCTGTGAGTGAAGAGAGAGAGAGAGGGGGCCAAGAAGAAGAAGGAAAAGAAAAAAAAATGGCTGTTTCAACAGTCTATACAATTCAACCCCTCAACTCCTCATGCTCAATCTCAACACCAACAAAATCCCACTTGGGATTTAGCCAAAAACAGCAAGTCTTATTCTTCAGCAAGAGAATAAACAGCAGCAGCAGCAGCAGGAGAAGCAGCAGTGAGATAGCTTGCTCAGCTGAGAAAACAGTTGTTATAGGCTTAGCAGCAGACTCAGGATGTGGGAAGAGTACTTTCATGAGAAGATTAACAAGCGTTTTTGGAGGTGCGGCTGAGCCACCAAGGGGCGGCAACCCTGATTCCAACACACTCATCAGTGACACGACCACCGTCATATGCTTAGATGATTACCATTCTCTTGACAGAACTGGAAGGAAAGAAAAGGGTGTCACTGCACTTGACCCCAGAGCCAATAACTTTGATCTTATGTATGAACAAGTTAAGGCCATTAAAGATGGTGTTGCTGTTGATAAGCCTATTTATAACCATGTTACTGGTCTTCTTGACCCTCCTGAGCTCATCAAGCCTCCCAAGATCCTTGTCATTGAAGGATTACATCCAATGTAAGTTTTCACCATATATTTTTTTTCCTTCTTCTGATTAACAGAATGAGTACTGAATTCTGTCTATAACTTCAGTCACTCGAACTTGGAACTTATAGATAACAAGTTAAGCAACTTATCATTTAAGCTGCACTTCATGCACATTACAAGCAATGTTATCATTTTTTCTTTTTGTTTTCATTTAGCCCATCATTTTTTTCTCTATGGGGCTTGAGTGTACAATTGTACAAAGAAATAGAGCAGCACAATCCACTGTTTTTTTTTTTCAAAAAAAAAAGTGAAAAAAAAGAGAAAACCAAATAGATTTTTTTCTTTTTTCTTTTTTTGCCCGAAAGTTAGTTTTGGTACGTTGGAATAAGATAAAATTGGAAAATTAGTGATCAGTGAGCATGTGATGGTTTAATGCGATAACGCTATCTTCAGCTAAGGATGTTAATTCCATTGTATGGTCGAGGAAGTTAGATAGTTTCATCGTTTTCTTTTCTTGTTGGGCCCATATCCTTTAGTGGGGGCCCGTACAGATTATACAGTCACGTATACTATTTATTTTCTATTGTTTTATAAACATTCTACTTTTTCTTTTTCAAGAATTTAAATATTCTTTAGTATCTTTTTTAAATATTTTTATCCTATTTTATTCTTTTTTAAACTACTATTAGATTAGGAATTTGAATTTTTTTTTAATGTATACAGTGATGACGTATACACGATTGAATATACGATACATATGCAAAATTTGAGTTTCAAATTCAAATTCGAATTATGTGTCGTGCATCTGACGGTGAAAGTGTATACACTGTCAATGTATATAAAATTAATTCTTATAAATATTTCTCGATGATGGGATCAATACATACGGGTTATAACTAAGCAACTAAGTATACAGCATTGCAATAAATAATACACAAATAGTGAAAGGGAGACCAACCTATATGGTGAGGATCAACTGAGACTTAGAACCTCTAAGTCATAATATCTCAACTTTACAACTAGTGACATTCTCCTACTTGCATCCTAGTAAATTGTCAATTTTCAGAAGATAATTTTATGCAAATAAAATTGGCTGTTTGCAAGTGGCCAGAGAACATAACCCATGATTTTAACAACTTAGTGGTGGCATAGGAATTTTTTTTTTTTTTTTGTTCAGACAGCATAAGACAATTGAAATTGACTTGAAGATACTTGGATGAAGGAGATTATTAAACTTTTCAGAAATTTCAATTAATGGTCAAAAAATCCAAAACAGTTGTTTCAGTATCCAGATTCTGACCTTGATGTAAAACATAGGTATGATCAGCGTGTAAGAGACATATTGGATTTCAGTATCTACCTGGATATTAGTAGCGAGGTCAAATTTGCATGGAAAATCCAGGTAAATAACTTTTTTTTTTCTTCTGATGTTTCAATAATGGTATATATACTTCCAATTGTCTCCTTTGATCTGATCATATTCTATGGCAAATGCAGAGGGACATGGCCGAGAGAGGACACAGCCTTGAAAGTATTAAGGCCAGTATTGAAGCCCGGAAGCCAGATTTTGATGCCTACATTGGTAAGTTTCTTATTTTCTCCTTCATCATCAACTCATAATCCTACCTCATTTGCTAGTATTACTTTTACCTCTTCGGCAACAAAATGCTAGTTCATCTAAGCAATAGATACCAAAAAAAAAAGTCTTCTTGGTTATGTGATTATGAACTCCCTAAAGTTTGGAAACCTACGTTTGAATTCCTGCAATTTGCGATTAAAGTGAAGCCATTAATTTCTCATTAGATTAAATAGTCAAACTATTTATTTGAAGTAATGACGAGATTATCAAATTGCCCTCTAAAACAAAGTTAATGTGAAAATAAATCTGGGGTCAAAATAAAAATTATATCTTTTTTCCCTCTTCTTCAAGCTTTCTACAACATAAAGTTTCAAGACTTGGTTTGACAAATGCTTACCTAAACTGTGCCATAGTCAAACAGATGTTATGTTAGAAACTCAAAAGGCTATACTTACACAGAATTGAATTTTGATATGTGTTATGTTGTGGTGGATCAGACCCACAGAAGCAGTATGCTGATGTTGTCATTGAAGTTTTGCCAACACAACTCATTCCTGATGATAATGAGGGGAAGGTTTTGAGAGTAAAGTTGATACAAAAAGAAGGGGTGAATCATTTCAGCCCAGTTTACCTGTTTGATGAAGGCTCTACAATTTCATGGATTCCGTGTGGGAGGAAGTTAACATGTTCTTACCCTGGCATCAAGTTTGCCTATGGTCCTGATACTTACTTTGGCAATGAGGTACACTAAATCCATTTCCCATAATCAACTTAAACTAGATTCATGAGTTCAATGTTGATTCTTGGATGAAGAAAGTTGCAGGCATATTTAAACAGCAGGTCACATGCTAGATTAGAGTCACATTAGCTATTTAACGTTAAAGACCCTATTTTTGGTTAAGAACTAGGTTTTCCTGATAATCAGAGTAATTAAAGATGAAAGTTTAGCAATTGGATTATCAAAATGAAAGTTCAGGGTGCAAAGTGACAAACGAGTAATATGGCGATAGTGGAAACTCGAATTAGTGCTTGAGATTAAAAGAAGTTTCTATGCAGCAGATGCTTTCTAGGAGGAGATTAGAAAACGGAATTTTGTGGATAACCATTTCCTTGCTCATCAATCTGCTATTGTTTCTGACAGGTTTCTGTAGCGGAAATGGATGGCCAATTTGACAGACTGGATGAGCTGATTTATGTAGAAAGCCACCTGAGCAACATCTCCAGCAAGTTCTATGGTGAAGTCACTCAACAGATGTTGAAACATGCCGACTTCCCTGGCAGCAGTAACGGAACAGGGCTCTTCCAGACCATAGTGGGGTTGAAGATCAGAGATCTCTACGAGCAAATTGTTGCTAGCAGGGCTGAAGCATTGCAAACAGCAAAGGCCTAAGAACTTCCTAGATGCATGGAAACCCTTGTTCTTCGCAACTTTTCACTAATTTTCCCATCAGTTTTCCTCCACTCCATGTATCAGTCGACATTAAATGATAAACTCTCCAAACGTGTGTGTTTGAAGCACAAAACTGTGAGACTTGTACCATAAAGAAACAAAAGAAGAAATGAAATGGAAAAGATAAAGGCATCTGCAGCCTTTGGCAGATTGCAATTATATTTCGTTAAATGCGAAAACTTCTACTGTAATACAACCCTATTGGTTTAGTGATTAAGTTTACAAAGTTCATCAACAGCTTGTAAGTTTTTGTGAAGTCATAAATCAGTTTCTGATGCTCATCAGCGTTTTGTTTGGTTAATGATATTTTACACTTTTAACTCCATTCGGCCATAAGAGAGGAAGTAAAATGATGACAGCAACCTGTCTACTAAAGACTACAAAGGAAAATTTAGAAAGCAATAAGCTCCAAAAGAGACCAACATAAAAGGGACATCTAGCAGATCATGACTAGCGCAAAGAACAAACAGAACTAAAGGGCAATATTCGAACATTGACACAACCAAAGCATGACTGTCTATTGCCATGTACCTAGGATACTTATAGCTGAAAGAGCATCTAGAAAGAAAACTTGCCGCTATACAAAAGAGGTGATGCATGATTGGCAGTCAAAACAGCTGCATCTTTTTACTTGATTGTAACAAACTTGTTTGTTCCATGTTTAGCCCAGTGGTTCTTCAAATCGATTGGTTGTGAAAGATCGCGACCCTCGGTTGCAAATCTGCAAAGAAGTTTTGTGTATGCTCCATGGCTCATTTTCCTTCCAGGCACACGAGCACCTGGCCTTGAAGGACTCATTGGCAGAGGATACTGACATAAGTTTGTATTGCAGCAGGAAGACTGCCAGCTTCCAGATCCCCATTTGTAGCATGCTCTAGCAACTCCAGTACAAGAGCAAAATGGCGGTGGCACCCGTGAAAAGTCAAACTTGGCTTCATCATATACCAAATCTGGATTCTTCCTTTCAATGTTTACTCCAATCTTAGGCGGTCTCTTAGTCTTCTTAGTAGTTGAAGGCTTCTTTTTTGGCTGTTTGGGCCTCGACTTATTGGAAGGACACGCATCATTTGACGGAGGCCAGTTTTTCTTGATCTTGACAGGCTTTGTTACAAATCTGTTTTTTGTTGGTCCATGTAAAGGTGGAACAGATCGAATGGGCACTGCAGCAATGCCCGCCTTCGAGTCCATTTGAGTAGCTTGAGAAGGATGAAAAGCAAATCCGCTAGAGGAAAAGGAAGCCCCAGGATATGCCCCTGGAAATTGTGGAAACGGTGGCTCTGAGTGATTAACTTCAGATGCCATAGAGCATCTCTTGGAAAAGGCAACCATGTGTGTTTTGGTAGAACTCCACAGCTTTGATGTGCAAACTCTCACAGAATTCTGAGTAGTTATTTTCCCATCTACTGTTGGTACAGAACACCGGCCCCTTTGTGAATGGAAGTTCTATACATCAAAATTGATACGAAGCATCAACATCTAAATCCATTAGCATTGCATAGCAAGATGAAGTACCTTAATATCGGACCAAAAAAATATGTAACAAAGTGAAATGATAAGAGGACATAATATTCAAGTTGGTCCGAAGATCACGAGTAACAAAGCTTCAAATTTGCATCATCTTCCCAAATTTCCGATTCAATAAACAATACCAAATTGCTTCATATTCAGTATTTTCATCATGCCAGTAGGTAGGAGATTATAACATCCCACAGCATCTAAAATCATTGCCACATGATAATTGAGTTGATATGGAGCATTTATAGTAGCTACCTATAATTCCACATCACAAGTGTGCTAAGAAGATCTATGAGACCCAACTATCAACTTAACTAGTAAAAACATAATAGAGTACAATTGGCAACACAATCAGAAAGCATTCAGCAAGAAAGATCAGATTTACAAATAATGTTACTGGAAATCACTTTTTGAAACTACAGATTTCATATGTTGCAGAACTTAATAGATAGTGTCAATGCTGGACATGCTTGGGATTCAGATGGTAGCAAATACACCGAGAAATAAAATCAAACTTAACAAACCTCATTACTGAACTAGCTGCAAAACTTTATCTTTTTCTACTATCTTCTCATAAACATCCCTGTTGCATGCATCATTAGTTCTCAGTTTTCTTCCAGAGTTGTACTAGTATATTAATTTTTTTTTGGGGTAAACTTAAGCAGTTGAAATTGGGAAATGGGTTACCATCTAAGCTTAATGCAACTTAAATCAGTCATACTGATCATCATTCTTAAGTTTCTATCTTCTTTCTTTTTTAAAGGTGCCATTTTTTACACAAAAATGACTTAACTAGAGATAAAAGGGGAACCAAAAAAAAAAAAAAGAGTTCAAGTTCATCCATATTGCTTTCTTTTTTCTTCACTTCAAATGAAGAAATAGTCAGCAATAGTTCAAAGCATCTACATAGAAGAAACAAGATGATAATTATGAAAAACAACTGCATCAAATCAATGCAGTATTATTTTGCAAATGCACAACAAATAAAGAAAACTCCAGACTTTCACCAGATAATCCCATAGCTCCTATTAGACTAGTCATAACCATTAAAAGCATTCAGGGTAAAAATCCCAGCAAACAGTGAAAAAATGCAGTAACCCCAAATTTTATGGATGCAAGAACAAAATTATGAACCATATTCTTGGGTGAAAAGTAGAACTTACACATGCAGAAAACTGAGCAATTTGATTAGCATGTGTGACTGACTCACACCCTTCTTTTGTCAACTATTTTCCACATCAGGGAGGAAGAATGGAAAATTTTTTGGTATATTTGTGAGTAGTAATAATCTCAAAGGAACTCTTTTTGGTATCAGTCATTTAAGTCTCCCGAATCTCAATGCTGCTGTCCTCAAAGTGGGGTGACATGCACAGTGTTGTTAAAAGGGAAGAGAAAATTGTACAAGTGTTTAGTCCCTGAATTTTTTACTCTGTTTTATTTTAGTACTTAATATTTCTAAAAGTTGTATATAGAACCCTGAAGTTTTATTTTTCTGATTCCACAAGCAGATAAACACATGCTTGCCAACAAAACAAATGAAAATATAGAGTATTATATTTCTTTACCAAAATAAAGGTGAACTGGCTTTCATATCATAATATATTCATCAAAGTTGGTTTAACACTTAAGACTTTTGTTTACTTCTAGTATTATTGTTTTTATTTGGATTTGCAAGTGAATTGTATTTTTTTTTTCTTATACGAGTTATTACTTATTAAAGAACCTAACATACTAAAGTTTATATAATAAAATTATAACAATGCTATGTCAATTTAAAATATTCAAATAAACTTAGATCGGTCAAGAATTGAATAAGTGTTAAAGATTATAGTATAAGTTCTTTTGTTTAGAGACATACATCTATTCAACATCTAATATCGGCGATCCATGATCATAGAAAAATTTCAATAGACGTATAATTCTTAGAACATTTTGTTTTTTTTTACTCTACTAAATTATCAATGTGCCCTCAATGGCTAAAGTAAATTATACATTTACGGTATTGAAATGGATAGAAATTCTTTTTTTTTTTTAGTATAAATGGGAGGTTTCGAATTCGAGATCTGTCACCTTTACTTCCTCTTCTGCCATTGAACCCAACCCTCCTGAGTGGAAATTCTATAGTATTATATGCCAACAAGTAATTTAATAACAATTTTCAGTGGCAAAACAATGGACTATAGGCACAAATTCAACCGTTTAGAGAATTTTTTTTGTATTCTATATAACAAAAAAAGAGGGTGTTTTAATGGGTTTCGGAGCATTATATGATTCTTTACATTCTCTTATTTTATTTATTGATTGTTTATGTCGCTAATTGTTAAACTTATGATGCAAATATTATTATTACATACCATGAAACAAGAATAACTCCAATCCTTTTGCTTTCCGACCAAAATATTTTCTGGGCTCCGGCACTATCTGAGATATCAAATAGTATGTACTACCAAATTTCCGACTAAAACGCCTCCACTTGTGATTCATGGCAGATGCACCGTGTGATAAATCAAATATGCGCTGCCACATTTGCAGCTAAATCATCCTTAGTTGCAGTTCTTGGCAGATGTCACATGACAAATTATGCTAACTCATCTACTCAATTTAGCTAGTACTGTATTAAGCCAATGCAGCAGAAATGTGCCCTTTAGAACTTATGTTGAAGAAAAAGCAGGTAGGATTATGGATTTCCATTAAAACATTGCCAAATTTTTAGCCAGTCTTCAGAATTTTCTAATTGTCTCAAGGTGATAAGCAGATCATGTATAGCAATGCCCTGCTCACATATTCCACTAGCAGCTGGATGTTTTAGCCAACTACTGCTAACAAGCTTTGTCTGACTGCTGGAATGGAGCAGGCCAGAGAACCAAATATGCCAGTAAGTCCATATGCAATGGCACAAAATGGAAGAGCCTCAGGTTCCTTTGCTGACAATGCTGCTGTTCCCAATCCATGCGCACTGTCATAGTATGATAAAGGAAAAAGACAAGAAAGAAAGGCTCAATGAGTTCTCAATTACGATTAGTTGATAAAGGAGATTTTGGATGTGGCAACTGGAACTATGCACATAAAAACTGTCACATTGGTGCTCCTGGCAAGTAAGGTGATCTGCCTAAGTTTTGAATCAGGACAAGGGCAAACTGCAAGTACATTTAGCAACCGGAATTGAGACAAAGTTTACATGTCCATGGAACATAACTGACTTCAGATCAGTTTCTAATCAGTATGGCTATTTGCAGTTAGACAGAAATGCAGTTATATACCATCCAAAACTTCATTATCTATTTCTTATTTTAATCATATTAAGCCTTGAAAAGATTGCCTGAGATTCACAAAATCAAATTGTGCTCCAAGAAGTGCTAAGTTTATCAAGAGAAATTCCAGATAAACATATTTTGGGGGAAACTTTGAAGAGAGATTAAAGAGGAGGTTGGAGAGAGATTCTGCAGGAGTTTTGTTCTATAGAACTTGACTGATAATAATGAACTGATAATAATGAGGTGAGAAAGTGTTACTAGACACAATATTAAGTGTTTCTTGTATTTCATTTTTTCCTCTCTTGCAGGATCAGGTCCATATTATTATCTGATAATTCCAATAACATTTCTTGTCGAATTGGGTACAAGACAAATTAGTCAGTTACGAGTGCAAGTATGCCTTAGCATGTTACTCATAGAAACTTCATAAGAAAGCACATTTTGCAAGAATGCAAGAAACAACTTTGAGAAATGACGCCAGCATAATATTGGGCTTTTCAGATTGTTCCCTTGAGTTGTCAAACCCCCCCTCCCCCCCAAAAAAAAATTCACACAACTCTTCAGAAAATATATCAAAAAACCTAAATTGCGACAAAGGCTTAAATCTACTATTTGTTGAGCATACATGCATGATGATATTCCTAGCAGTGTCTGAAAGGAATGACACTTTATATATCATGGACACCGTTTTTGTAGCAGTTTTTTACTTTGACCGCTTTTAAGATTTTGAGTTTATCTACTCGGTGACACTTATAGATACCAACTCATCCCACAGCAGAAAGCTTGGTATGCTGCTAATAATTCATCTAGTTGAAGCAACTAAAAACACTAAAGCTTTATGCTATCCTAATAACCATTGTAGGGAAAGCCAGAAAAAGACAATTGATTGGACAAGGATCTATAATGTAGTGAAATTGTTCATACCTAGATGCAGTTGCAATTCCTCGAGCAATAGGATCACGGAAGCGAAGGTTATCAAGCACTGTCTGAACAAAATTCGCTCCAATGAGCCCAGTAACTACAACAGCTGCAGCTGTGAGAGATGAATTGGCACCTGTAACCATCCAGGACAGGTAATTATCACATTTCAGCATTTGGACTCCATGCGTTTCTGCACTCTCACAGCCAATGGAAGACTAAGAGATATAGTCAGAAGTAACTAACCTTCAAAGAAAGATACAATGCTGAGAGCCAATGCCACAGTAATGCATCTGGGAAGTATTGATATAGTTAAACTTGGTTCCAATGCAAGAAGTCGTCCAATCAGAGCCGTTGAGTACAAAGAAAACAAAGTTGAGATAATGACTGAGGTGAAAATCTCAGCTGCATGCCTCTTAACAAGCTGAAAAGTGAAAAGGAGACAATTTAGGAAGAACGTGGCCAAATTAAAGGTCACGATGAGCGTAAAATTTATTTTTACTATTGGTTAAAAAAGAAACAGCAAACAGCAATAAGACTAATTGCAGGGAATTACGAATATGTTCATGGTCTGTCAGTAATCTGCAATCCCTCCATCTTCTGATTTAAGAGTTCCCTTGTTTCTCTGAGGTCTATGGATTCCTTTTCCATTCTTCATGTGCTGAAAATCTAACATCCATTCTCTTAATCTAATGAATCAGTACGCACTCGTCTAATGTTTTGACACGCCTCAGCCAAATTCCTAATGATCTTTTTCTGTGCTTTAGAAGAATAAAGTTATCTGCTATATCCTATGAACCAATATAATGAGCATAATTTAAAACTTAAGACAAATAGAATAGAGAGGCACAGCCAAACTAAAATGGGTAAATAAATGCAGATGATAATAAAAACTCTTTTCTTAGGGACAAGATAAGTGAATCTATCCATAGATTGGGCTAAAAATGTTCATAAACCTTTCACATGCCCAGTGTAAAGCAACGTCAAGATCTAAGCGATCCAAACTAGAAGAATTACTTGTATTTTAAATCCTGGATCTCTGAATCAGAAAATCCTGTACCTTCCTCTGTTTGAACATTGAGAAGGCAAAGGAAAGGATAACCGATCCTAGAAATCCCATAAGAATATCACCAGCTCCAGGATTAGAGGATGCCTTTGTGAGATAATATCCTGTATAAGATACAAGATAGATAATTTTGTCATGTCCAATCAACATGCTAAAAAACTGCAAATCTCGAACATCATTAATTTGAAAGAGAAACACTAATGAGTGTTCTAAATCCATAAAGTCAATGAATCTACAACATAAATCATAGATGTTGAGAACACAGGAAGGTGGAAGAGGAAGAGCTAGCCACGTGAAGCATGTTTTCCTTCGAACAAGTTTTGCATTTGAGTGATCTTAAGTAGGAACACTTTATTCATAACCTACTATAATAAACTTATTTAATAAATGAGGTCATTGGGACTTTGATGACAATTGGAGACAAACTTGCGTTTTTATATCTTATGCAGTAATAAACTTTACCCATATCAAGGTTTTCTTATAAAGTTTAATATGTATTCAGTTTCCCTCAATTACCTTTCTTTTTTTTCCCCAATATCTACTTTCCCCGTTGACACCACATGCTCTATATCTATACGTTGTGGTGGAAGAATTTGAAATATTACCAATGAGGTGAATTATCTGATTCTGGATGGCTAATGTACTAGAAGCTACTCAATTTCAAGGATATTTATGATTATCTACTTCTTTTGACTTTGTTGAAAAGCTTACTTTAATGAGACAATTTCTACTCACACTTTGTGTTGATTTTTTTTCTAGGCCGACTGAAGGGGAATAGAATTGAAAATGCCAGTGATTAATGTCTCTCTTTGCTTGTTTGCTCATCAGCATGCTCTTTTTATGAAACCATATCCCTTTTACTAAAGAAGGACCTCCTCATTTTTTCTGACCAATTAAACTCTATTTTTTCCCAGGATGTAAGGCTACTTTTTACTTATGTATTGTTCTTGCCAACACATTCATATGACACAACTGCATTTGCCACAGGAGCAGACCTATTTGCCTAATCCCACACTTAACTGTCAAACAAATTTCAATCATAAAATGTACCATACCCCAATTGACAACGATATTTATCTCAGAAGAGAACCCTTTTAGTGTTTTGTGCAGTATCATCTCCATGCTAGGTGAATTGGTTCACTAATTCACCCCTAAGCGATCATGAGCATAATTAACAGTTTGCAGATGCTAAAATGTAGTTATATAAAAAGATGTGCATAAGTAAGTAGAAGCTTTTGCTTGTCTACTGTAAGACGATCAGCTTTAAGGTCCAAAAGCTTATCTGCACAAAAGGTATGACAAATTGTGATCTCCTATTATTCCTTTATCATTTTGCAACTACTATTTTATTGCAAATCCAGAATTAGATGTGGTTAAGAATTAGCAATGGCAGATTTTAATTGCTATGGGTTATATGTTTTATTTCTAAATGGTCATACATTCTAAAAGACATTCGTTTGGAAAATCCGGATGTCTTTATCCTTTTATTACCATTTAATTTAATATTTAACAAGTTATCTGATCTAGTACCTAGAACTGGATTAAGTCCACTTCGAGTAAAGTATCCAAAAGCAAATGCTGCCAAATCTGCAGAAAGAGCACAGCAAATAACTGGATGGAAAACTTTCTTGAGCCCAGATGGAAGCCTGCAGAACAAGTTGAACAAGCAATTAACTATCCAGATTAAAAAAATGAGTTTCAATTGCAAAGCTTATTAATGCAGAAACAAAAGTGTGGCATGAAAAACTGACATTAAAATCCAAAAAAAAAAAAAATTACCCAGAACCAACCATATAGCCTAATACAGTTGATGCCAGTAGAAAAGGAAGGCATGTTCTTGCACTTGTGCCAAGCACCGTTGGATACCAAAAAGCTGCAATAAACGATATAACAAAAATCCCACTCCAAGCCCAAATCTCCAGTTGAGAAAAAGGAGAAGGCTTTGACATTGGTTCAGCAGGTATCATTTCTGTATTTACCATTTTTCTTACAGCGATTGCAGTGTAACCTGCAACTGCAAGTGAAGCTAACCATCCACCAACTGCCAATATAGAAGTGATTGAAATTATTCCAAATGATTATGTTTAAGACTGCAAAAAGAAAATGTAGAACCTCCGAACAAGGTGGAGGCAGTGGGAAAACAAGAGATATTTGCACACCTGTTTAGTGCCCTTTTACCTAATGTTTCTTTATTTAAAGTCATGCTTTTACTATATTGCTATAACATAATGCTAAGAGAAATTAAAGCCCGGTTTTGACAACAACTAAACCCAAGATTCCGGATTCAAGGAACATGATATCAAATTAAACAATTTTGATGTGGTCTGAATGGTTCAAAAAGTGTTGCCAGGAAATTGCTTGTCGTAGAATGAATTACTTCTTACCTTAGAAGATGTAATTCTTCTTACAAGATTTGTAGAAAGTAGCGGAACAAATTTCTATCATTTAATGACAAGGATAGGCTTTCATTCAGAAACTCTTAGCTTCAAAATCAAGGTCTTTCCATAAATTTCTTCAAGGAAAAGTCTAACAGACAAACCAGATAAAAAGGCATTTTAATTTCAATTTAAAAAAGGCTAATCACAACCAGAGAAGCGGATTCTGCAGCAGAGCCTGCCTTTGTTGAAGTTATTATATATGGTGCCCCAACTTTCACATTCTGACAGACTACATAGTAGTTTGAATGTCATAGGATGCAGCATCAAGCCATAATAACATGCACCACGTTTCTGTATATCAAAGAAGAGGTGTATAATCCAACAAAAGATAATCCAAATTTTGTTGTATGGAGTCATGTTATGAAAAGCAATTTTGCCACCGAAAAGAAAAAAAATCCTTTTACAAATGCTTTGCTCATTGGCAGGCTAACTTTAAAGAAAACTGCATAGCACTTTGCGTCTGACATTCATTAAATTGAATCAGATCTTAATTGTGGCTCCAGATGGAACTTCAAAATCACATCTTTTTAGCTATTAATGTGTAGAAAAAGAATAATCTGAACATCATGAAGGAATGTGCAAAAAGAAACTCAACTTGTTAGAAGACATGTTCAGAAAAGAACCCATGCCAACTGTTTCATTTCTACAGTTGACTCACTGACATTGTACAAAATTACTGCAGTGATGGTATGCATCCAAGAGGGGAAAAAAAAAACACGTACAGAAGCTTATTTTAAACTACAGGTTATCATAACAACATAAACCAGACTTATGTGAAAATCAGTAAAGACGGCCTTAAAAACACTAAAATTAAAAAAAAATGACTGAAAAAGAGATGATGACAGCAGTATGCAAAGACCCATGTCAGGATCCCAGGCATTGGAGCACTTGCAGCATAACAAGTACGAGAATCATAATTAGCTATGTGTAAAATGTAGCTCTTAACAACTTTCAGAATGCAACACAAGAAATAACATAACACTTAACAGATGAATTAGAACATCCAACTTCTTGACTTTTTCTGTGGAATTTCTGCTTCAATAATAATTATTGCTGAAGTGCTAGAATATTGTACCTATGATTATACAAATCTTAACCCCTGAAGTTGCGGGAATGTCTTTAACGGCAAGAGGCAAAGCCACCAAAGAAGGAACATAAAACAAGGGCAGCCACCTCTGAATAAACAAAAGAGCAGGCTCAAAGAAGTTCATCAATCCTGTTGCTGCAGCAGGAACAGTTGAATCAAGAGCCATTAGAATGGTAAATATACAAAACATTCCAAACAAAGCACTTGGAAATTTGATAGCAGCAGCCACAAATGCCTTCTTCAACAACTTGTCCATTGCTAGTATAATCCCAAGTGACACCAACAAATGCAGCAGCCCAATCACCTAAAAAAATTCAAGCAATCCAATTAAACGAAATTGAAGGGCTTAAAACTAAAAGAATACAGAAGTCTCACCTTGTTCTGCAGGCTTGTTGAGGTGACACCGCTATTTGAACTCAATGATTGCACAGTAATTCTCCTAGTGGGGTGCAAGAACTTGGAATGGGGTCCAAGAACTGTAAAGGGTTGTGAAGCTTTACTGAAATTGTTCTCCCTATTATATCCGATTGGAACTCCATTGTTGTCTAATACTGAAAGCTTTGAACGAATTCCTTTGACAAGAAATCTTGTGGGCTTAAAATGTTTTGTAGTGAAAGCTGTGGAATAATATTGATTGGGATGGAAAAGGGATAAATTTTGTGGGATTGCTGAAGCCGTAGCCATTGGAATAGTGGAGAGGTGTAAAAATGTAGTTGGGGAAGTGCAGGCATTTTTGGAAGATTTGTGTGGCCCTGAAAAGGCGTTGTAAGCTAGAGATGAGTCCTTTGCCATGTCCCAATCACATTTCACACACAAACGTACTAGGACACATGAAGGGGAACAGCTGCCCGGGAATTCTTTAGTTAGTTTTGTTCGTTGGTCTCTTGCTTCTTAACAGCACTTCATTTTTTTTTTATTTTTTTCAATTTCTTTTGTAGGGGTGTCAATGGGTCGAGTTCGGGTCAAAATTGAAAATTCCTAACCCAAACCCGTGTTTTAGGTAATAGTTTCAGACTCGATCCATATATCCGACGGGGATTGACCTTAGAGTTCCAAAATCGGATCCGACGTCGGGTTCGGATCTACTCGGAAATAAAAGCTCCAAATGTAAACATTCCAAAATTAAATTCAAAAACCAATCACAAATCCAATCTCCAAACTTAAACAAATCAAATTACAAAACTAAATCACAAATAACTCGTAATAGTCAATTTAAAACTAACCACAAATCAATTTATAAAGTTATTACTATATTGTTAATTTGGTAAAAAAATGTATTTAAAAATATTTATATTTTATAATTATTAATATATTATTCAGGTCCGGATCAAATACGGGTCGAAATCCTAGATTTCGTATCCGACCCTTTTTTTGATAGAGTAAACGGATACGGGTCCGTGTCCGGATATTGGAATTATTTTTCAATCCAAACCCAGAAAAATTTATCGAATTTGGTCCAGATTCGGGTCCAAACTCGACCCATTAACACCCATACTTTTTTGTGCCTTTTGCATTGCATTGTGTTCACTAAGCAAAAGTACAAAAAAAGAATGACCTAAAATTGTTTTCAAAACATGACAGTGAGTACATTTACCCACTACTCTAAGATATTCAGCTTGAGCCGTAGCTATTGATCTGGCAAATTAAAAGTTCCCTTGGTTTTCTTGAAGGAAGATATGGAAGAAGGATTTAGCTTACTCTTTAAAGAAATTTGAAGTTTTATTTATTTGTTTATTTTTTTTCATGTAAAAGTTAAGTTAATTTAGAAAAAAAATATAAATATAGTGGTGCAATAAAATGTTGATTTGTGCGTTTACATGGTAAATAAAGTGTAAGTTATATGTATTAACGAATGCGTACATCAAACCTATAAGGTTTTAAGGATTAAAGTATCAAAGTTTGCTACTAATCATTTGACCTAAATTTGAATAGGCGTTAAAATCTTGGAAAAATTATCTTATCTGTACGCGATAAAATTTCAAGTCTGCAAAACGACACAAAAAATACACGACAAATATATGATATATAAATTTAGAAAAATATGTAGGTACAATCTCTGGGGTTTTCTCGAACTTGTGGAGAGTTTCCCTCGATTCTTCTCTTCGAACGCCAATCCAAGGGCTTCGCAGCTTGTTCTTGGATCCACCACTGATTCCTTCAAATCTTGATATAGAAGATTTGAAGAACTTTAGAAGATATTTGAAGACTCAAGTCTTGATATCTGGGAGACTTGGAGAGCTTGAAGAGCCGAACCTTTGTAGCTTGGAGCTTCAATGCTTTGAGCGTATATGATGCTCTTTGAAGTCCCTCTGTGTATTTTTTTGTGTGTCTGTGATTTGGTTGAGAGACCCCTATTTATAGCTGTAGCAAGGGGTAGAGGTTGAAGACCTGTGTACCACTTTACTGGTCTTGCAAGACGTGCAGTCATATTAGGACTGTGCCATTCAAATGTTATCTCTTCATTTTATATTTATTAATAAAGAGATAAGTAATTCATCGATTGGCCAAACTTGTGGGGACACGTGACGTGGCGCCATTTGACTGGCCAAACTATTGCAGTATATAAGAAATATACTTGGACTAAACAACTCTAAATATTATCTCTTTAATAAGAAATAAATATTTAGATATTTATCCAATAGGCATGGGATATGATATGATATGGTTGGTGGAAATATCTTTGCAATTTGAATAAATTTGGAACACCTCACCTTGACACGTGGAAAAAATATAATTGACCATTTAATAACCAAAATTTCCAAGTGTACATGACATGTGGCAATACCCGATTGGACAAAAATATTTAATAGACCAATGGTAATTTTTTAGAATTTAATTAAAATTCCATTGTCTACAAATGCCCCCTCGAAACTTGTGCGTGACTGCTGGATATCGGAGCAAATTTTGAACGAACAAGTTTTGACATATATATTTTTTTTTGCTTCAATTTGAACACCATTGGGATATTAATCCTCAAATAAGTCCATAAATAGACTATCCTTGAAGCTTTGGTGACTTAGTGATCTTAAATAAAGTCCAAGGACTTTAGTGGTCTCAAGCTCCACGTGAAATGCCACCTTAGTGATCTCAATTTCCAAGATCACTAGTGCCTTCAATTTCTCGAGGCCGGATCGCTTCATTTGGCATGCTAATTCAAGTGATGCTCACAAACGTAATTTACTTGGAGCTTTGCAATGTTTGTGGCTTTGGATTGAATTCACTTCATTAATGTTGTCTTGTCCTAGGAGCAAGACAATCATTAATCTCCAATTCAAATCCATAAACGTATGAAGCTACTAGCCATGGCCCTTAACATAAAATGATGGTTGCATGCACTTAGTGCTTTCAATTTCCCAAGGCCGGATTATCCTATGTAGTATTTGAACTCCAAGTAGTATTTGATGATATTAGGAACCTACGAGATATGCATAGTCAAATTGGAAAATCCCGAGGCCGGATTCCACGTAGTATTTGAATGCCCAGTAGTATCTGATGTCAACGATGATTAGGCAAAGTCCGGAGGCCGGACTACTTCATATTGTAGTCTTATAGTAGAGTCCGTGAATGGACTTAAAGCTTTGCAATATCTTAGCTTTTGAATTGGTCATGAGAAGACCATGTGGGGTGCCACCAATACATGCAAAATTCGGTGATATCAATCCAGGACCAAAACATATCATGCCAGAGCCTCAAGTCCACTGCTATATGTATCATCAAATAGATTTCGGCGGCTTCAATTTCCAAGATCGAATGGCCCCGTATTAACTTGCCCAGATTTCCGAGTTTTTCTTTGCTCCTTAGGATGCACGCGTGATATCTCAGAGCTTGACCAGGACTCTTATCTCCGCCAGGGTACGAACTTTGATTGTAAAAGGAAGCTGTATTCCCTCACCCCCCCAAAGATATAAACTATATCAGTACTCCACCCCTCATGCGAATGTCCTTCTCATACTGTAATTGACCCCCAGGACTCCGTATTGGACTCGAGTTCTATCTATTGGAGCTCTGATAAGCATGCATAATTCCCGCAGCCAAACCTCCCGTCAGTAAGACTCCCTGCTATAAAATGCTCACGACTAGGACAGCGAATTCACAAACACCCCTAAAAGCGTGCCGCTCTAGCTACTACTTGTCACCTGCACTCTATGGTTTATTCAACAAAGGCTGCCGCAGCTTTCTTTCTTTGCTGCTATCATTGCTAGTTCGTCCCAATTTATTGTCTTCTCGAAGCCACCAGTCGCCATTGTTGACTCGGAGGTACATACGCTACACTTTGTATATTTTTTCTTTTTGCTTTTTTTTTTTTTTTTTTTGCTTCTGTTTTCGTGCCAGATACGGAGCATCCCATGTATCTCTTTTTATTGTTCTCGCACGAAGCTTCTTACTTCAGTCAAGGCTTTGCATGTTTCATCGTTAGATGCTTCGGTCAACAAATAGCTTCGGTCTGTTGAGAGCCTCATGACTTTACCAAGTAAATTCTCAAAATACCATTTGAGAATGAAGCCCGAGTCTCGATTGAAAGACTAAAATTGACCGAATGGAGATTGGCTCGAAATATTATTTGTGGTGCCCCCCTCTTTTCTTTTCTTTTTTAAATATTATTCGAGATCATGTATGCCCTTTAAATATTATTTGAGAATGAAGATTGGCTCAAAATATTATTTTTGAGCTATTCCTCAGGGTTGAACATTTAATCTCAACTTTTGGTACCACCTTTTTTTTTTTTTTCTCATCTATTGGGACAATACCAAATATGATATTTGGGCAAGAATTTTCCCCTTCTTTTTGCTAGAACTCTGACCTTAATTTTTTTTTTTTTTTTTGCCCCTCAAATATTCCTACTATACATGATTTTGATCTAAACTTTGTCAACTTGCCTCTTTGTAGACAACTTACGCCGCGCTTGAAGAGGGGTTCGAAACAATTCCGGGGATTTGAGAAGAGGCAACCAATTGGGTAATTTAATTACCAAACTTCTTGCACGAAGCTCCTGCATCCTCTAATATTTTCTTTTACAAAATTCCAGCAATCATGCAAATTAAGGACTACGCCGTGCCAGTGCCGCATATTTCACTGACGGATGAACGGGGAGGAACTCAATCAAAGAGCTTGTCACTACATGTTTACAAACCAGCAATCGGCCCGCTCGCTGAATCCTTCATACCCCTTGAAGGATGCTTTCATCTCGAAGATTGGACTAGCAAGTGGATCAAGGAAGTGGTGGCACCGTCGACTTTCTCCACTACATCGAGGGAAGAAGAAGTGGTCGTATTAAACTCGTCACTTCACAATGGAGATCCAGAAATAGCCAAATTCACTCTTCCGTTCGTGGGATTCAATGTTGACAAAGCTACATGGAAAACCCCTTCGTCATTCTTCGGTGAGGCGTGCTTCACCTCCCATTATTGGGAGTGGGTTGAGGACATGCTTGGAAGGTATAAAGACATACTCACACGCGCTGGCATATTTGAAGCCGTCTACGCGTCGAGATACTCCTACGACCGCTGTGAAAATATCTTGCGGGCCTTCTTCAAATATTGGTGTCCCTCGACGAACACGCTCCATACGCCCGTTGGGGAGTTGTCCATCACACTTTGGGACCTTTATCGACTCGGTGGCCTTTCGATCGACGGCACGTTTTTCGATGAAGTTGTTCCTTCGGCACGGGAGCTCCTCACTCGTGACAAAGAAGGGAAACCACTTCTCCCTGAGAGTTGCAGGCATCTTTTTTCGGCTTACTACCACCTCTGGACGAATGACCAAGGAGTATGGATGAAGGACTGGATTCGCTTCTGGTTCAAAGGAGAGGCTAGGTATAGGGCTCCTCCGAGTAGAGCGAATAGAAGGAAGACCACATCTAAACCAAAAATGACTTACAACCCTTCTGGAAGCGTGGAGCCTTACGACCTTGCCGATACGAATGACTTCAATGTCCCTTTTGACACCCTGGGTATCCCAGGGTCTCTAAGAAAGGAGACCTATATTGCGGCATTCATAGCGTGTTGGATCTGCAAGTTCCTTTTGCCAAGCAAAAAGGTCGACCGTATTCGCCCAAGTGTTTTCAAGGTTGCATGCTTAATGGCTACAGGGAAAAGATTTTGTCTTGCAATTCCCGTCCTTGCGAGCATATATCATGGGTTGAGGGAGATCGTCCACGCCCCTAACCTTGGAGAATGTGGGGTAACTTTTCCAATCCATTACGTCTATGCTTGGATTGGCCAATACTTCGATGTATACTACGAAAATCATCAAGTGAGTAGCCACCACGCGCGCATGACAAGATTTAGTGGTGAGAAAATGGCAATATTTTATGGCCAATTGGAAGCTGAGGAAATCTTCAAAGAAACGAATCCTTTGATGCTTCCTAAATTGTGCTGGACTGAGAATGAAGAAAAGGCGTTGATCGATGACGGATCCTTATCATCAAGACTCACGAGCTACTTCATTAGTCAACGCTCTTGCCATTTAACTCTACGTAAGGATAATACTTTCATTACTGAAAAATATAATCCTTGCAGGTTCAGCAGTTAATTCGGTTTTTGTCAGGACATCCCCAACAACTTGAAAGAGATCACTCACACTTATACCTTAGGTGAAGCTATTCAACTATGGGATTCCTCAGTTCGCACTCAGACGCGATCTCGGATGACTATACCCATGCACAGGAAGTATCCATTGATCACCAAAGACTATGATGCCTGGTGGTCGACTCGGTCAAATAGTGTCTCTTCAACTCCCTTAAAATTTACCGTTAAGATCCCTCAGCAATCATCGAAGAAGAGCAAGATTACCTCCGCCAACGAGTCAGTGCATCCTAATGGAGTTATAGAGATTGTAACGGGTCTTACCTCATCTACCTTGCGGAAGAACAAAACCATTAGTAGCTCCTTGGAAAATATTGTTACAAGAAATAAGTCTTCCAAGGACTCTCGACAGGCCATCAAAGAGGCGCAACCAGTGATTCCAGCAAAGAAGATGCCGCCCATGGTTTCAAAATCTTTATCAGTGACTCACACAGAAGAAGATGTCGAAATTGAAATGATGGACGATCGTGGTTCTCTCGAGGCTATAGGACAAGAAGGGACTCAAGCTCAGGGTATCGAATCTACCCAGAGAGGAACCCATTCGTTGGCAAGCGGCAGTAGTAGCCAAGACCGTCATTGGAACCGATCGAAGAAGAGGACATCTTCTGATTTGGAGGAAATTTCCTTTTCACCACCGTCGGTTGGAGTGTCGCCACTTAAGGTAATCATATTTTCCTTTTCTTTTTTTTTAAAAAAAAAAGACCCTCAAAACATTTTTTTTTTCAGCCCCCACTTCTTGAATTCCACCAAGAAGATGTTGATACCAATTCACCACTTGAACTTGAGACTGATGCTATAATTTCAAACAAGAAAGGTGACGAAGTCGTTATCAGCATCCCAAAGCAACTTGCCCCCAGTGGAGGCGCTTTGTCAAAGAAGGAGCTGTCTAATTTGCACGAAATCCGGAAAAAACCTAAGGTAGCATTGGTTTCAGAATTTCATGGTCAAAAATTGATCCAGGCGCATCGAAGGAAGTACTTGCAGAGTTTGTTGATGGATTTTCGCGGACAGATTCTTGACACTCCAACTGAACAGATCTCTTCTTTAAAAGAGTGTGCAGAGGAAATCATTGCGGAAATCACAAGAACGGATTCTACCAATGGTCTCCCTTTAAAAGATCACTTGATGGAATTGTTTGCCAAGGCGGAGGCATATGATGTTCTGGCATCCTCATCGTGGGAAAGGATGAGCAAAGAAACACATGCAGAACTCCTTTCCAACGCGACCGTCCAACTCAAGAGAGTTAAGGCAAAGGAAGAAGGACTAACTTGTCACTTGCAAAGTCTTGAAGAAAAGTTGCAGTCCATTGAAGACAGGAAGAAGGTTCTGCAACAGGAACTCATCAGTTTGGAGAAACAAGGCCTGGAAATCAGTTCGACTATCGATCAAAAGTATGAGACCTTCAAGGAGATCCAGGCTGAAATAACCCAAGCGCATGATGAGCTATCTTCCATTGAAAATACTAGCATCATGACTGATAACGCAATGAAGGAACTTGAAGACATGAAGTCTGCACTTGAATCATATAAAGTAGCTGTAGTGGAATACAAATTTGATATTTAGACTTTCCACCATGTTCTTCTTTTCCTTGAATTATTTTATCACTCATTTTTTCCATGTAATGAGTTTTCTTTTGAATAATAAAATGCTTTTCATTTCTTATCTCATGTTTTTTTTAAGAGAAAAGAACTCAAATGGAGCATTTTATTATTTTTTTTTATATTTTTTTATATTTTTTGGAAAGAGAAAATTCTTTTTCATTTTTTTTTTGTAAGGGACAAGGATTTGATTTGGAGCGGTGTAACTGAACTTAGAGGATGCCCTCCAAGCTGCCTACGTATCCCAACAAGGGAATCAAGTCACACGTAGTTCCTGCCGTTCGCATTTTAACCTCATGCGGGCCAGGAGTATCTATTTGTTTACCACCTTAGACTTGGTGGAGTGTTTCAGCAGTTTAACCACATACTACACTGTTGGTGGTTGCCATCCACAGTTTTAGCTCATGCGGGCCAAGAGCATCGCGCGGTTCCGATTATGCATAGTACCTTTTTAGGTACTTGCCATTGATGGGGCCAACCCTTAATCCATCTTCGGCAACCAACTTGTATGAGTCATTTGTATATACTTCTCGAATGACATATGGACCATCCCACTTAGGAGTAAACTTTCTTTGTCCGCCATGAGTGAGAATGATTGGTCTCCGAACGGCGAGCACTAACTCTCCAATTTGAAAAGAGCGGGGTCGAACGTGCTTATTGAATGCCTTTGAAAGGCGAGCCTGATAACACTCAATCCGTTGCTGAGCTTCCAATCTCTTTTCGTCGAGTGCTTCTAATTCCTCAAGGCGAAGACGAACATTATCTTCTCCACTGAGCCCTTCTTGAATTGCAATTCTTAGCGAAGGTATTTGACACTTAAGTGGAAGAACAGCTTCAACACCGTAAACAAGCGCATATGGGGTTGCTTGTGTGGGAGTTCGAAAAGTGGTTCGGTATGCCCAAAGCGCTTCTCCAATCCGAAGATGCCAATCCCTTTTCGATTTATCCACGATTTTCTTCAACAGATTACATAAGGTCTTGTTGAATGCTTCAGCGAGTCCGTTTGCGGCAGCGTAGTACATGGACGAATTGTATTGTTTGAAATGAAACTTTTCGCAAAGTTTGTTCATTGCTACATTGCAAAAAGGCTTACCATTATCGGTGATGATATAACGCGGGACCCCATATCGATAAATGATGTGCGAGCGGATAAAATCTACTACATTCTCCTTTTTGACCTCTCTTAGAGGAACCGCTTCGGCCCACTTTGAGAAATAATCCGTCGCTGCCAAAATAAAAATGTGTCCTCCGGAAGATTTTGGAAGCGGTCCAACTATATCCAAACCCCAAGCATCGAACGGCCAAGAAGCTACAGTTGGATGCAATGGTTCAGGAGGTTGACGGATGAAATTGCCATGGAATTGACAAGCTTGACATCTTCTAGCAAAATCGATACAGTCCTTCACCATTGTTGGCCAGTAGTATCCCATTCTTTTAATGCGAAAGTGTAATTTCGGGCCAGATTGGTGAGCACCACATATCCCAGAGTGAGGCTCCTCCATTGCCTGCATGGCCTCATCTTCTCCAAGACATCGTAGAAACACCCCATCAAATGACCTTCGGTAAAGCGTCCCTTTGTAGTAAATGAAACGTGGCGCTCGACGACGTATATCAACCCTTTTCTTGGAATCTTCTGGCAACTTCCCATGATTAAGGTAATCTACTATGAGATGACGCCAATCCTCCTTTTCGATCTCATGGACAAAAATATGATAAGTATTTTCTTCCTCACCATCATCATCTTCATCAAACATCGGAGGTATGACCCAATTTTGACATATTGAAATTTGATTTCGATGAGAAGGTAGAGTGATCACGGACGCCACCCTTGCCAAAGAATCAGCTTGTTGGTTGAAATTTCTAGGGATGTGTTCTATAGTGACATCGCCCAGATATCCCATGAGTTGTCTTGCATACTTATAATATGGGATCAATTCGGGTTTCTTGACATCATAAACACCAAGAAGTTGATTTACCACCAATTTTGAATCACCGTAAACTCTAAGATGCAACTGTTTCATGTCTACAGCCGTTTCAAGACCGAGAATCAACGCCTGATATTCAGCCACATTGTTGGAACACCGGCGTGTTAAAGTGAAAGAGTATGGCAATATATCTGCTTCAGGAGTATAAAAGACAACTCCCGCGCCAGCTCCATCACGGTGAGCAGCTCCATCGAAATACATTGACCACGACGATTCGACCATAAACACTTCTTCATCGGGAAGTTCATCAGTCAACTCCCACTCGGCAGGTAGGGGATGATCGGCTAAAAAGTCTGCCAATATTTGTCCTTTGACAGCCTTCGCAGGTACGTAAATAATTTCAAACTGTTGAAACTGGAGGTACCATTTGGCGAGTCGATCAGACAGTACAGGTTTTGCCATGACATATTTAATGGGATTAGACTTAGAGATGAGTCGAATAGTGTGTGCTTGAAAGTAATGTTTCAACTTCTGAATGACAAATATAAGTGCCAAACACAACTTCTCGATGGGTGAGTAGTTCAACTCATTAGATGTCATCATCCGGCTCAAGTAATACAGTGCATTCTCCTTACCTTCATCGTTTTCTTGAGCAAGTAAGGCCCCAACCGACCGTTCTTGAGCGGAAATATAGAGAATCAATGGTTTTCCTGGAATGGGCGCAGCCAGCACTGGGGGATTCATGAGATACGCCTTGATGCTTGTAAAAGCATTCCTACACGATTCATCCCACTCGAAGGGTACCCCTTTCTTCATCAGTCTACTAAAGGGTTGGCATCGCCCGGCCAAATTAGAGATAAACCTCCGGATATATGCCAACTTCCCTTGAAGGCTCTTCAATTCATGAATATTTCGCGGTTCAGGCATGTTCACAATGGCATCAATTTTAGATCGATCGACTTCTATTCCCCGTTGATGAACGATGAAACCAAGAAACTTGCCAGAAGTGACTCCGAATGCGCACTTCAAAGGATTCATCTTTAATTGGTATCTCCGAAGGCGTTGGAAAACTCTTCGAAGGTCTTGAATATGATCCTCTCGCTTCTTTGATTTCACCACAAGGTCATCAACGTAGCACTCCACATTTCTATGGAGCATATCATCAAATATTCTTTGCATTGCCCTTTGATATGTCGCTCCAGCATTTTTCAAGCCAAACGGCATTACTTTATAACAATAAATTCCCTTGGGGGTGCGGAAGGCAGTTAGCTCCTCATCCTCGGGCGCCATGCGTATTTGATTGTAGCCAGACGATCCATCGAGAAAAGATAGTGCTTCATGCCCGGTTGTAGCATCTACCGTCAATTCTGTGATGGGGAGAGGAAAATCATCTTTGGGGCAAGCCTCGTTTAAGTCTCGAAAGTCAACACAAACTCGAATTTGCCCATTCTTCTTCCTTACAGGGACGATGCTTGAAATCCATGTTGGATATTTTACTTCTCGTATGAATCCGGCTTCAATCAATCGATTTATCTCATTTTCTATCAGAGGAATCAATTCGGGCCGAAAGCGCCTTTGCGTTTGCTTGACAGGTTTTGTTCCTCGCTTGACAGACAAATTATGAACGGCGACCCTTGGATCCAAACCAGGCATTTCTGAGTAATTCCAGGCAAAGACGTCCCTGAACTCGAGCAGCAAATCAACATACTCTTTTTCTTCTTCAGGAGTCATACAAGAGCTTATGTAAATTGGGCGAGGATCGTCGCTTGTGCCAAGGTTAATCTCTTTTAGCTCATCGACTGTATTTTTTACCCCTTGTTCAAGTTCAGGGGGAGCGTCATCTGCATCTTCTTCTTCTTCTTCGGGATCACTGATCGTAATATGGTGACAGGAAGCCATACTTTCTTGACCCTGTTCTTCAAAAATGGTTTCAATTCTTACATTGAATAAGTCTCCATAGTGCATGAAGAAATTGGAGACTCGCTTTCTTGGTCCGTTCTTCTTTATTGGAGTAAGACTTTCTTCCCTGGCAACTTGGTACTCTTGTTTTTTACTGCCTAATCTCTCATAGACGGGCGACTTCAAATTTTTCGGCTGCGGGCCAAGTCTGTCAAACACAGAAGTACGTTTTGACTTATTTCCCAATCGGTCGAACACAGATCTCTTTCGGCTTGTGACCTCCATTTCTTCGTTCACATAGTTACAACTCGCTCTTTTGATCATTATACGAACAGGAGAGGGCGGTTGATAACCAAGACCCATCGATGAACTTTCAACATTATAACCCCTTTCTTTCAACATTTTCTGCGTAGGTGTCAATCCGTGAGTCTTCTCGCCAGTCACTTCAGGAGGGAGTTTGCCCAATGTATTCTTCTCATTTGGGTTATAACCCGCCTTAGCAAGAAGTCTATAGGCGTTTGGATCAAAACCTTCTTGAGTCCGATTAGTTGGTAGCGAGTAATGTTCCACTGCCGGTTCTTCTTTGGGACGGACAAACCCTTGCAAGCTCACCTTCTCAATTTTAACAGGCTCTATCTTGGTGAGCGGAACATTTAATGTGTCATTTCCGATAAAAGAAGACTGACCTTCTTCTCTCTTTGATCTTGGAGTATACCGCAAAATGGGTACTTTGGAATCTTGACTTTCTTCCCTTACCGATTCCTTTCTTTTTGCTTCTTTGTGAAGATAAAATTTGGCGTCGGCAAAGTGAGTTTCGGCTTCCGTGAAAGGTTTGTCATCGGCAGTGACTTTCTTAACAATACCGTCTCGACAATATTTGAAACATTGATGCAGAGTAGATGGTATAATTTCATTCTCGTGAATCCAGGGCCTTCCCAAGAGCATGTTATAAGAGGTTTTGGCTTCAATGATATGAAATAACGCACTTGAAGACAGCTCACCAATGAGCAATTCAAGCCTTATGAGGCCAATTGCTCTTTGCCCCCCTTGGTTAAATCCTTGGATCATGAGGCGGCTCTGGGAGAGTTCATCACTTGAGATTCCTAACTCTTTCATAGCACGTACGGACATGATATTGACAGCAGATCCCCCATCAATGAGTATCCGATTCATCTTTTGTTCTCGAACATATGCACTAACAAACAAAGGTCGATTGTGGGTCTTGAACTCAACAGTTAAATCGTCATCATCAAAAATGATGGTCGTTGCACAATCCACCGGTGGTTTATCATCGACTTTGAGTTTTTTCTCAAATTCAGTGCCAATTTGTGTGACTTGAGAATTTTCAGCTTTGACGACATTACAAGAAGTGGATTTATCAGTATCATCACTTAAATACCCCTTGGGTATAAATTCTCTCAATGTCACGGGCTGTCGAACCTCTTGAAGAAGCTGAAAATCTGACGAAATTGGTGTTGTGGCGACTCTCTTTTGTTTCTTTGTTGCATTTTGTCGTTTCACTATTACTTTAGCCTTTGTCGAGCGCATGCTTTTCGGAAAGATGTGCTTCTTTGTCTTTGGCTTGCAGGTCCTTTTTCGAGTGACTAAAGTCCATCCTTCATTATCATCTTCGACAACATTTTCAATTGACGATTTTTCAAACTCCGTTTGTACAGACAGAGCACTGCTTGATGTGGGTAGAACTTCTATCGGGCAACACACAGATCCAAACATTATTGTTGTTTGGTTTGCCGATGCTTTATCTTCCTCGAGAAGGATCTTTCCTTGACGGGCCAATTCCATAATTTTGTCTTTAAAGACAAAGCATTTAGTGAGAGGGTGGCCAATCAGGCGATGATAACAGCAATAGTTTGGATCATTGACTTGACCGGCTTCCTCTGGGCGCTTCATTTCGGGAAGTTCAAGGAGTTTCTCCTTGAAAAGGTCATCAAACATCCCTTGTAAATCAGATTCAAGAAATGGGTATTCTTTTTCTTGCATCTCTTTTAACGTGGGTCTTCTTATTGACCTATTTTGAGATGGATCCAACTTCTCAGTGACCTTTCGGCTCACTTTGGTAGCAATTTTCATGGGGGCTGTATTTATTGCCATGGACTCCTTATTACTGAGTCTTGAAGGAGGCTTGCCCCCTTTTTTATTTTCTTGCCTTTCATTGCTTTGACGAGATGGCTGCACTCGCGGAATTTGAATAGGAAGCCCATCAGTTGCATTGGCCGTGATGCTTAACTCCATGTCATGAGCACGAGTAGCTAATTCTTCAAATGTGTTTGGGCGTATACCCTGTAGAATGTAGCTTAGGCTCCAATGCATTCCTCGGATGCACATTTCTATGGCAGAGGGTTCAGACAGTCTGTCCTTGCAGTTGAGACTCAGACTTCTCCATCTATCAATATAGTTGACCACAGGTTCATCCTTCCATTGACGAGTGTTAGTCAATTCCAGCATACTAACGGTTCTTCTAGTGCTGTAGAAGCCATTCAAGAATTCTTGCTCCAGCTGTCCCCAACTGTCGATGGACCCCGGCGTGAGATCAGTGTACCAATCAAATGCGTTGCCCTTCAAGGATCGAACAAACTGTTTGACTAGCAGGTCACCATAAGTTCCAGCGTTATTGCAGGTTTCGACAAAATGAGCCACATGTTGTTTTGGACTACCTTTTCCATCGAACTGTTGAAACTTAGGCGGTTGATATCCAGCAGGCATTGCTAGATTGTCAATTCTAGCGGTGTAAGGTTTGGAGTAGGTAAAACTCGATCTTGAACTACCCCTATTTTTGTCTTTGATCACGCCTTCAACAAGTTCCTTCAATTGTTCTACGGGGATAGTTCCCTCAGCGGTCACGTATACTTCCTTCACATTGTCTTTACCTTTAAATGAGAGATTTTCACGCTCTTGGTTCTCCTTAGAATTCATATGGCTTCCTTCAGGAGCGTGGTCCTTTTGGGTGAGCAATTGAGCGATAAGAGCATCTTGATCCTTGATGTGTTTCATCATAGTCTCCATCATCTTGGACATGTTCGAAACTTGTTCTTCAAGACTTAAAGCATTTGTCATCATAGCAGGCATTGCAGTAGAAGAAGCAGCAGAATCTTCCATAGAAAATTTTGATTGAAGGGTTTCATGTGAAGAAGCTGATCCCGTGCTTGATGAATCATCATCATGCTCAGAAAATTTGGATTCGGATCCAAATTCGAGCATGGCGAGAGCCTTCTCAATTGAGACAGGAACGTCTTGGATCCCCGTTACGGAAAAATAGCTCATTGATGATGTTGAACCGAAGACGGGAGTTGGTGCCGATGGAGCTTCCATGCTACTTTGGGTGGAAGTTCTCGTCATATTCCTTGTCATAGGACCAATAGCGCGGGTATTGGTGGCAACATGTGCAGCTTCCTGAACAGGCTTAGCATCAGTAGCCTTGGAACGTGCAATCATGATTTTGTTGCTCTTTGGTGCCATTGATGATGTATATAGTTGAATATTCGAAGAGAAGAGATGGAAGGCAGAGAGGTCCCACCGGGCGTACCAAAAATTTGTACGCGATAAAAATTTCAAGTCTGCAAAACGACAAGAAAAAGAAATACACGACAAATATGTAATATATAAAATTAGAAAAACATGCGGGTACAATCTCTGGAAGTTTCTCGAACTTATGGAGAGTTTCCTTCGATTCTTCTCCTCGAACACCAATCCAAGGGCTTCGCAGTTTGTTCTCGGATCAACCACCGATTCATTCAAATCTTGATATGGAAGATTTGACGAACTTGAGAATATTTGAAGGCTCAAGTCTTGATATGCGGAAGACTTGAGGAGCTTAGAAACCCAGGCCTTCGTAGCTTGGAGCTTCAATACTTGAGTGTATGAGATGCCTCCTGGTGTGTCTCTCTGTGTATTTTTTTTTTGTCTCTTTGATTTGGTTGAGAGACCTCTATTTATAGCTGTAGCAAGGGGTAGAGGTTGAAGACCTGTGTACCACTTTACTTGCAAGACGTGCAGTTATATTAGGACTGTGCCAGTTAAATATTATCTCTTTATTTTATATTTATCAATAAAGAGATAGATAATTTTCCGATTGGCCAAGCCTGTGGGGACAAGTGACGTGGCACCGTCTGATTGGACAGGCCATTGCAGTATATAAGAGATATATATGGATCAAACGACTCTAAATATTATCTCTTTAATAAGAAATAAATATTTAAATATCTATCCAGTAGACATGTGATATGATATGATTTGGTTGGTGGAGATATCCCTACAATTTGAATAAATTTGGAACACCTCACCCTGAAACGTGGAGAAATATAATTGGCCATTTAATGACCAAATTTTCCAAGTGTACATGACGCAATATCCAATTGGATAATAATAGGCCATAAAAAATACTTTATAGGCCAATGGTAATTTTTTTTGGAATTAATTAAAATTCCATTGTCTACAATGTTCTCTATAAATAAGTAGATTGACATACTACAAAGTGAGACGCAAAGGACACACAAAAGCATACAAGGGTTTCATATAGCCTTATACATGGGTTGTGAGAGAGGGTTCTTGAGAGATAAGAGATAGTATACAATGGTTGGATTTGTATTCAAGTTATATTCTTGTATAGGATTTTTCTCTCATAATAAAGAACGAGTTTTCTCTGTCCGTAGACATAGGCTCAATGATGGAGTCGAACCACGTTAAATATTGTATGTCATTTATCATTTATGCTTGTGATTTATTTGTCATTAAATTGTTGTGTACTTGATGTCTTAATAGTCATTTGTTGTGCGCTTGGATCCTAACAAATATTTACTAGAGGAACTAGGGGTCCAAATAGTTTGATCTTTCTCTTTAGGGAAAATTGCATAAACCTCCCCCGAGTTTTCTGACACTAGCACTCACCTCCCTTATAGTTTAGAAAATAGCACTTACCACCCTTGAACTTAAGGTTTGTGTTGTAGATTCAGTCCATACCAAAAAAGTTACCATTAAAATTTTTTTTTAAGGAGTGAGATGAGAAATTTATACCAGATTTGCCCTTCGTACTTCTTGCCAAGTTTTATTAACAATGAAATGACAAAATATGAAAATTTATTAAGAATTAGTAAAATTTAACGGGTGTAAGAGCAATTGAATGAAGTTTACCAACAATACATGAAGCAACGGTGGATATTAACGGCTAGTTAAATGATTATATATCCAGGTTCTTGTAGTAAAGTTTATAAAAAATACACATCACTTTTAAAACTCTCTATTAGTAATGTGAATAGCTATTTGTGGGGGTAACATAACTACTTATATTATCAGCACCAATCATATACAAAAAAAAATATCGTTGAACAATTAGCTAATTAACAATATACTTAAACATCACTAAAAGTTATTGAGCATGAGATAAGCCTATAGTTACAAGTAATTAGAAGTGCATACTAATAAGATAAAGTTGTCTTTAGTAAATGAAAATTGCAGTAAGTGCATTAAAATCAC
This sequence comes from Coffea eugenioides, assembly GCF_003713205.1. Taxonomy (NCBI): domain Eukaryota; kingdom Viridiplantae; phylum Streptophyta; class Magnoliopsida; order Gentianales; family Rubiaceae; genus Coffea; species Coffea eugenioides. The sequence goes on along the minus strand of NC_040042.1, from coordinate 8,011,029 downwards.
ATACTAAAACTGTTGCTGCTATTGATATTTCCAGATTACAGAGTTATAACTATATTAATGAAAAGAGATATAGCAACTTGAAAAGTAGCAGTAGGCTGAACTAGAGGAGGTTTTGAAATAGAAATGACTTGAGTAGTTACATTTGTGCAAATTCTCTTTATACTTACTTTAGTAGAAACTCCAGAATTGCTTACTGGTCTTTGTCTCTACAGTTGTATAATATTAGACTTAAATTAACTAGTTTGAAAAACATAATATGGAAACATATACGCCGTTTTCTCCCCTCAATTGGCACCATTCCTTAGTTTTGCTTACAATGGCTAATGATGTTAAAACGCACAGGTACTCTAGTTTAATTAGTCACTCAATTTGTTGACAAAAAATAATTTTCCTTTTCTAAAATTCGTTCATTAAGTTTCTGCAATTAGTTAGGCTATAAAAGTAAAATCATACAATTTATTATTAGTAATAGGTCCAATTTCCTCCTAGGGGAGGTTAGTACCATTTTAGAAATTATAGGGGAGGTGAGTGCTATTGTCAAAAACCTCAGGGGAGGTTTCTACAATTATCCCTTCTCTTTAGGAAATGCTTTGAGAAGATCAGGAGCACATTGTGTCGGTATTTTGACTTCTCCAGACCTTCTCCGCCCATTTCACTATTTCTAGGACTGTCGTAGATGCATTTACCATCTTATCTTATCTTTGACATCAAAACAAGAAGGCAGGTTGGAGAGAAATGTTAATGTACTTGGGCTAATGGATGCCAATTATCAAACCAAAAATATCCCCCCCCCCCCACCCCCCCGGCTCACATTGGCTACCATTCTCTGTATGAAAGGCTATGCTATCGCTCTAAGTTTTGAAACGTTTCTCTTGGATTAAGGGCAGTCCATAGGGATTTTCACCCCCACAGAAAACAACCCTTAAGAACAATCTCAGGACACATTTAACCTAAAGAATGTATCTTTTGGTACACATGTTCCACAATAGTTTCAAAATCAAACATTTGTTCTTGGGTGCAAGTTCGAACAAGCTAAGTCCACTCTCTTTTTTAGGCAGACAGACATTCTTCTAGCTAACTTTGGTACAATAGTGCTGCATCACTTCACCAGCCCGCAGAAGTGAAGTCAGCATACTACCAATCCCCTTGAACACTGCCTTAGGATGTACAAAAGCACTCGTCTAGTGTAGGTGGATTCCACTGAGAACAGCATGAATTAATTGCAATCTCCCACGTAGCAAAGTTTCTTGTTAGCCTAGCCTTGAATTTTTCGCTAAATTTTACTAAAGATAGCCTGAAACTCCTTTGTTTTTTTTTTTGTCAAAACTGAAACTCCTTTGTAGATAGTCTAGATGTAAGCAGTGGCAGTCGAGAGCTTACAAGGAACTCCCCTCTTAGAACATGCACTATTTACAAAGTTCAGTGGTCACTGTATCATCAAATCCTACAAGGAAAAGCTTGAAATTTTTGAAGGTTAGGATGTAAACTAGATAAAAGCCCAAAGTCCTGAACAATCTTATCAATCACTTCAAAGAATCTTTTATAGCAACTGTGAGTAAGAAAAGGTCACTTGCACAAGCTAACTGGGAGAGGTCAAGTTTTTGACAGTGTAGATGAAAATCATAGCCTTGCTTCATAATATTCCACTTAAATAATTATGACAAACACTTTGATAGCTAGAAGAAAAAGCTAAGTAGAGATATTGTTCCTTGCCTCAATCCTCTCTCTAGCCATCTAATCTCGCATTTCATTTTCATCTTGTGCAAATATTTCTTTCACTTGAATAATTAAAGATGATAAGGTAAAATTCCTTTTTTGTAAAATATTTTACACATCTTCGTGGTTTCATGACTCTCATTCTGATATTACAATACATTTACATCATTTATGCCTATCTATGCCCGATGTAATGATTAGTGTGATATCTTTGATTGTACTTCTTAGTCATGAATTAACTTATTTTTTAATAAAAGAAAATGAATAAAAAAATTTCTCAATTATGACATGACTGCCAGTGTTTCATGCGCATATGGCACAAAATCTACATTACTTATGGCTATACGAGTATTGAATTTCAAGATCTAATGAGCACAGTGATAATCTAAATTTCTTTCCTTCTAAATCTTTATGTAGCACTAGTAATATTCTTCTCTTCATCATCCTAGTTTTTGGTTTCTTTCTTGTATTGTTCTTTAATTTTTTTGTGTTATATATTTTAGATGACTTAAAATATCATAATTTACCCCATTTTGTGTTGTTCAGTTCCGGTGCTAAATTTCTTTCCTTCTATATCTTTGTGTAGCACTCTGGCAATAGTAATCATCACCCTCACTTCTTCCTCCTGGTATTTAGGTTCTTTTTTTTTTGTTTTTTGAATTTAATTTCGGTCCCTTATAATTTAATTTCGTGTTAGGGAATCGTTCAAAAAAGTCCCTAATATTTTGCAAAATGACTTTTTTCATCCCTCACTTTTATAAGTGTAATTTTATGTTCCTTATAAATTCACATTGATCAAATTTGGTCCCTACCTAAGTTTCTGACTAGTTTTTGGTTGGAATCTACCAAGTGTCTTGCACGTAATCATTTTTTAAGGGCAAAATTATCAAATCAAATTTTACATAATCCGATTCATAGTCTCTCACATATCACAAAATAATTTTTTTTGTGCTTAACATTTTACAAAATGAATTGTTTCGTCCCTCATATTTCACATAATGAATTTTTTCATCTCTCATATTTTTCAAAATGGATTTTTTCATTCCTCATTAATTCTGTGCATAAATAGCTTTTTTTTTTTCTTTAAACCCATGTATATATCTATTTGATTTTACCTGAATAGTACAAATAATATGTAATATATTTTTATTTGATTTCAGCTAAATAAGCTAATCGTATTTATACACATGCTATTCAATAGATATATATAGGGGCTTAAAGCTAACAATTTTGTTTTAAACCCATGTATATATTTATATGATTTCACCATTTTAACCTATTCAATATTTGTGACTTTTTTTTTGTAATAATTTATTTATTGAGTTGTATAATAAGGCTATCTAATTAATGGGTCATAACTCGAATTCTATAGACGTACTAACAATTGCAATTTAAATCTAAAATTTCTAATCGCCATTTTTAAAACTAACTGTTGAATTACTTGCCTTATGATTGTTTTTAATTTGAAAGTGCCAATCACTTACTTCCTTTTGTCATACTTT